>NW_019384661.1:0-7569 GCF_000671375.1 Centruroides sculpturatus | reverse complement strand
CCTTAGTTCACTGTTTTTACCAAAAAGAGGAATTCAGTTCTAGTTACATTGTTGCAGAGAATGCAGTTTAAGTTCTGCAAAACAGTTGAATAAATATGGCTGTTTTAAGTTTTGTATTATTTAAACATTTTGTAATATTAAAATATTAATAGAAAAAAAAACATTATGCCAGAGTTGCCATTTTCTATTTTCATAAAAAGTTTTTATTATTGTTTGCAAAAATGCTAAGTACACATCATCAAGAATACCTTTTTATTTTAACTTCCATCACAAATAATTGTGAAGGCAAATAGTTATCTTAGTGTTTTACAATTCTGGAATATACAAACAAATAGTAACAATACATCATTGTTCATTGCAGATCAAAAGAAAGATAAATCAGATCTTTATACAAAATTCTAATAAAATAATCTATTGTTAATCTTAGTCTATATCTAAATACATTAATTAAAAAATTCACTAGAATTAGCAAAAAATATAAAGGAAATAGCAAAAAATCTAAATTAGTATGCAGGAATGTTTGTGGAATCAAAAACTATTTCATCTTCAAAAAAATAAATTTTGATTTCTTTTCATAAAATATAAAATTAGTTATTAGAAGTGATGTAAAATATATAATTTAATGAAATCTACATCACTTTGATTTTGTTTTTTTTAGTAGTTTTATATATTTTCAATTCATGATGAAAATATTTTAAAACTTAGTAATTATCTATTGACAATTAAAATTTCATATTTTAAATAAACATATGCTAAAAAATAAATAACAGTAACAATAATTTGAGGTCAGATCTGCAGAAAAATATTGAGCATGTTTGAATCCAAACAAAGCACTTCCAACACACAAAAGAATTGTGTATATATATATATTTAAGAAAAGTGCTTGAAATGCTAATTTGCAGACACTTTGTTATCACAGTTTTATCGAAAAATGGGATCATATGAGAATGATAAGATTGCATGAAATACAGTAATACCTCTGTCTGTCTCAATTTTTTTGCGAAAAATTTATCTCAGTTTTCATTGGCATGCCCTCATGACCTCACTACAAATTTTGCAAAAACAAAGGGTGACCCACGCATTTCCTGCTCGTTGTGTGAGCATTATTACCCTGCACCTCTAGCTAAACAATTTCATCGCTTTCCTTTGCTTTTTGCTCCAGCATAGGACTAAAGAAAGTTTCCGGAGCCCTCAGCCCTCAGCCCTCAAAGAAGGCCAGGAACATGATCAAAGTTGAAGAAGTTACACTTGTATTTTTCAATGATTTCCATTAACATTAATATAAAAGCAGCCTATTTCAGCAATTTTGTATTGTTTTTAGTATTTTCAGATGGATTATCAATGAAAACAGAGGTATCACTGTATAATTTAGGTTTTCTTTTTCTTAATTATTTAGAAATTGGATCCACCACATGTAAGAAAGTAATGTTCTGCTATTATAATAAAATTAATGAAATTTTCATTTTAAATCACGAGGGAAGGAAGTCTGCATCCTTAGTTTATATTGAAGAAATTGCACACAAAAACATCATAAAACTGTTAATTATTTGTTGGATCTCTGTTGAAAAAATAGTTGATAGTCATTATCATCTGTTTCTTTGGCTATAATCAATACAATTTGTTCCATGTGAAAAGATGCATTGCAGCAACAAGACCCTGCCTTTTAAACATCATTCTGGCACTCTGGTTAAAGTGATCGCTAATGTATTTAATCAGATAAACTTGTCCATTGCCAACTAAAGATTCAAACTAAATAAACTTCTGGAAGCACCAAAGAATGGACTTAATAATATTGCACATTCATTAATAAGCAGGTTAAGATATAAAAGATATTTCCAATTGGAAATTATGGCAGTAGCATAAATAAATGCTTTCTAGACTTCGGTCATTGTTGGATAAAAGTTTCGGCGCCAGTCAATTTACTATGTGCTGCAGATCGTGTTCATAAATTGCTATAATCAGCATGATCACAATACCCAAAGAAATGCCTGTCAACTGAACCGCTAAGAGATAAGTACTGTTGGAACCAGGATGAGTTGGACTGGATCCTAATTCTGGCAGCTGAAACAAAAATAATATGTTTAATCTGTGTGAAAGTTAACATTTACATTTGAGATAATTTAATTCTTACCATGTCAACAAGGGCTATATACAAAAACATGCCTGCAGCTCCAGCAAAAACCCATAATGTTGCAGACTGTACATTACCTAAAGCAACTCCTATTAACATTCCAACAAAACAAAGAATGGAAGATAGTCCATTATATAACAAAGCTTGTTTTACTGTCATTCCAGCTTTCAGTAACATAGCAAAATCACCTAAAATAAGTATTCCACACTTAAATGAAATTATAAATAAGAACATTCGTAAATCATCAGTAATCAGTCTGATAAATTAGAAAAAATATCTATATTTAATAAAAAAATAGTATTTGAGAGATTTATTTGGTAAATTATTTGGTTTATTACACCATCAAAGAATTTTAAATATTTTAATAGGATAGATAGTGCTGAATATCATGTATCCAAGTAGAAATTGTGTATATAACCAAAAAAAAATGAGAGAAAGTGATTTTAAAAAATTATCAGTAAACATTTTACATAGAACATTCAATTAAAAGTACTAAATTGTTCAAATGTATGGGATCTGATGTTCAATGCAATAAATAGCCTAATCAAAATTGATTAAATTAACAAATTATTGTTAAAAATTCAAACTAATTTTTTTAGAATCACTGAATTATTAAAATTTAAAATAAGACATTTTATTATAGAAAAGTAATTTATCATGTTATTAATCCACAACTGTAAAACAGCTGTTTTCATCTTTCTCCTTTACAAAGTTTTAGTTATGGATTTATAACAGGATATTTAGAATAAGTTTATTTTTTATTTATTAAATTTGTCATTTTATAATGTATTAATAAATGAAAAAACTTTAATTGAAAATTAATTTTTTTGTTACACAATCAACTTTTAATTTAAATAGTTTCATTTTATTTAATAATTTTATCATATTTTGCATTGTTTTCATTTTAGACTCGTTTTCATACCTGCCTTCAAACAGTTTGAATGGTAATCATGAGCAGTTCAAAACAAGTAAAAAGATTTCAAAAAATTTTATTGAGGTTAGATTATTAACAGTATTTCAGATTGTTCTCTCTCATATGTCTTACTGGAGACTTGACCCAATCTCCTGGAAGTTTTTTGCAATGCTCTTGGTGCTGCCTTAAATAAGGTATGGCTGAACCTGTGAACGATGGCCACTCACAGTAACAAGAAATGGCTATTATTGCAAAATTTGTATGTATTTTGAAAACTGGCCATCATTAGAAGTTCAATTGTAATTTTTCCTGGCACTCAAATGGGAGGTTAGGAGGAAAATTGTGTGGGGTAACATTTGTTAAGTGAATTTATTTTAAAATATCTTTTTATACTAATTATTATAAAAGGTAAAAGCCTTATTTTTGATGGTGGGGATGAGTTCTTAATGAAAATTTTACTCATTGTTAACAATTACAAATTTTAGTCTGACCTTCCCTCTGCCTTGATTTATAATAATCAAAATTAATTAGATCAATGTAAAATATTCCTGCTAAAATTCAAAAATTTTGGTCAATAGTGTTCTGAGGTTTAAAGCAAAATACAGGATCATGCACATAATTTTGTATCTTTTTTTATTTTTGGAATCAGGATCTTAAAATATCAAGAAATGCAAAAAATCCAAAAGGCTAAAATCAGACTGATTACAATACTTTCCTTCTGATGTATAACAGCCAATAAAGCAAAAAATTCAATGGGATCACAATTTATTCACTCAAATTTTGAATGATTTTAAAAATAGTACAATCTTATAATGTAATAAAACATTTATTAGTGTTATTACACATGTCAAAATGAAAATAAACTCACTCAATACATTTGTGCATGGTTTGAAAAACCGTAAATGAATTTAATCTCTATGAAAAAGATCAGCAAATGGTGTATATTATTTACATTTCTATTATATAAGTAGCTTTCAGTTGATTTTTTTGCATGGTACCTAAAAACTCTCTCTACAAATTTTATTTAACTGTTTAAAAATATCTAATATCAATAAATTAGTTTTTTATAATTGAAATAACCAACCTATACAATTTTTCAATTCATTACATATTTCAAAAATTTCAGAGGATTTATCCTTAATGTGTATCTTCTTTGTGTGAATTCTTGTTTTGCACACTTTCCCAAATGCAACTCTGAGTAAACAATGCTGTCAACATTTTTATAAATTATAGTAATTAATCAGTTTTAATATTTTTATCATCAACAGTCTGTCTTTATTTAAATCCCAAGAGAAAAACATAAATTAATGAAATATTCTAAAAAGTTGCATATCTTTAGGTACAAAAATACCCAGAGAGTATGTATTACTCCAGTGTTTCCCAAACTTCATCTTCTGTCAGACCCCCCTTAGTAAAAATAATTCTGCTTTAAGAATCTGCCAAAAAGTTTAAATTAATATATTTTTTTAATTTAATTATTAAACTTTAATAGGCTTTTTAAGTAAATACAGTAGAGCGTCGTTTATCCGAATCAATTGGGGACTGGGGTGGTTCAGATAACTTATTTTTCGGATAACGAATCATGTACGAAAAAATATATTAATTTATCCCATGTTGAAATTTCTCTCCGTTGCGTGTCGCTTCGCGTTGAATTTTCGTCGATGTTAAGCCTAACGAAGACTATTGTATCGTTAAAAATTATTTTTTTATTTTGTACAAACAAAATAAATTTATTGAAAAATATAAAAACAATAAAAAATTATACTTCAGATGTTAATTTAGTATCAAAAACGTAAAATATTTGAGTAGCCCAAGACATAGACAAAGATTGAAGCGCCACAGCACTAGCAAAAATTTAAATTTGCCGACTGGAATGCTTTCGGATAAACGACGCTCTACTGTATTATAATTTTTGGATTGGATTGTTGAGATAAGACAAAGACAAGGCAATGCCTCCCAAGAGGATTTGCTGTGGGAAACTGGCCCCTATTTAGGTGAAGAAAACCCCAAAATCTCCATGTGACTAGTTGTTTGGTAAGGTGACAAGCTATCATATATATACTCCACACGGCAAATCAAACCAAACCAGTTGGCACAGTGGAATTGGGAGGTCCTGCAACATCCTCTGTATAGTCCAGATTTAGCCCCCCCTGGAATTTTCATTTACTTAGACTTTTAAAGAAATTTTTGACGGGGAAATGCTTTGTGGATCAGGAGGAATTGCAAGACACCGTTCTGGACTACTTCAAGCAACAGTATCATGAAGTGATGTTCAAACTGGTGCCATAAACATTGAGACATTTATCCCAGCATGACAATTATGTTGAGAAATAAACAAAAGTATGTAGTTTGTGTGGAATGTATTAAATATTTTCTTTAATTATAAATGCTAGTGTAATTTTCGCCTTTAACTGTCCCTTTAACTGGAAAATTCTTGCAAACGGAGAGAGCTACAGCTATGCAAGTGAGGTAACGGTATAGTAAAGCAACTACGCCTGACCTAATGCAAACAACAGCAGCACCCCTAGTAGTGAAATTTGGAAGATAGGCAGTGCAAATAGAAAATGAAAACACATAGAGCAAACTTTCCAATTAGAAAGTGCATCAATTAATTAGTACGAAACGACATTGGTTCACAAGGATAAGATAAATTGTCGCCTGTATACCCAAAAATGTCCGAAAGCGATACACGCCATTTTGTGTAATCGTCTGAAAGGAGTAGCTATAAGTATGAAGAAATACACACAATTTATTGTATAAAATATGTACTTACATCAATACAGTTTGATAACAATGGCAGTATCGTGAGCAATGGCAAACTTTTCGAACATACTGGACATTAACTTGTTATCACTGTGTGACAGTTTGCCTTTCTGTTGTTTTTTGTGTGATGTTATCAAACTGTATTGACGTAAGTACATATTATATACAATAAATTGCGCGTATTTCTTCATACTTATGGCTACTCCTTTCAGACGATTACACAAAATGGCGTGCATTGCTTTCGGACATTTTTGGGTATACAGGCAACAATTTATCTTATCCTTGTGAACCACATGTTGTTTCGTACTAATTAATTGATGCTCTAAAACTTTCTAATTGAAAAGTTTGCTCTATTTGCACTGCCTATCTTCCAAATTTCACCACTAGGGGTGCTGCTGTCATTTGCATTAGGTCAGGCGTAGTTGCTTTACTATACCGTTACCTCACTTGCATAGCTGTAGCTCTCTCTGTTTGCAAGAATTTTCCAGTTAAAGGGACTTTCCTACGCACCCTGTATATACACTGAGTGACCAAAAAATTAGACACACCCTCTAATAACGAGTTGGTCCACCTGTAGCTCTGATCACAGCTGATATTCTTCTAGGTATTGACTCAACAAGTTGCTGATACCATTGCTGAGGAATGTTGGCCCATGAAAACATAATGGCAGCTCTAAGTTGGATGGTGGTGTTTCCAAGCTTTAAAGTGAACTTTCCACTTTGTCCCACAAATGCTCCATGGGATTGAGGTCAGGGGAATGAGCTGGCCATGGAAGCAGGTTAAACTATGATTGATGTTCTTCAAACCAATTTGAGACCAATTGAGCACAGTGACAAGGCGCATTGTCCCACTGAAAGTGACCGTCTTTATAAGGGAACATTACAGCCATAAATGAGTGTATGTGATTGGTAATGATGTTGAGGTAAGCTGATCTATTCAGAGATGTGTCCACAAATATCAAGTGACCCAGTGTACACCAGGAAAACATTCCCCTTACCATAATTCCACCACCGCCAGCCTGAAGAGCTGTCATTTGGTAGGAGGGGGTCCATGAATTCGTGCTGTTTGCACGATATTCTGATCCTGCCATCTGCATGATGGAGCAGGAAACAAGATTCATTGGACCAGGCTACTTTTTTCAATTCCTTTAAATGACCAATTTCATCATTCCTAGGCCTACTACAGGTGCTTTTTCCTATTTTTCTGTGATACCAATAGGCACTCTTGATGGTCTCCTGCTGCTAAAGCCTATCCTTTGCAAAGTGTGTTTTGTTGTGTGTTGGGATATGCTTTGTGATGCACCTGCATTGCCCTTCTGTTGCTGCATAGTCTGCAGCAACAGAAGGGCAACAACATGACAGATTACAGCTGAATTCAGAACAGAAGGCAATTAGCATGCAGACTATGCATGCTAATTTCCTTTCACCAGCCTTTTTCAACCAGAATTGTCCTTATCACTTGAAGTTTTTTTTCTCAACTGCCACTCTCTAAACACCTGAGATACTGTGGGGCGAGAAAATCCTAAATGAGTTGTCATTTCAGAGATGCTGACACCAATGCTCTTCTTGCCATGATGATCATCCCTCGTTCAAAGTCACTTAAATCTTTTGTCTTACCCATTTGATGTTAACTTCCATGATAACAACGTCATCTGAAGCTGAGCATACCTTATATAAGAAACTCTGCATTGTTACATCACTCTCGGACTGATTTACTTTCAAATAAGGGGTGTCTCTAATTTTTTGGCCACTCGGTGTATATA
>NW_019384660.1:506827-640546 GCF_000671375.1 Centruroides sculpturatus | reverse complement strand
GCCGCTAATTCCAGGAAAACTATATTGGGTATAAAAAAGTCCATTATTCTTACATCATCCTGCTGTGTGCTGGCCAAGAGATCATTTTTCATTTTAATTTAACACTAACTTGTAAGAAAGAATTAACAACTTTATTTAAAATATTCCACGCAGTCCATCTAAACAAGTTAACTCCTTAAGCCTCGAGCAATTTTTGATATTAATGTAATTAAACATAAAAAATACTTAAAACTGTAAAAAACAAAAGAAATGGTTAATTTTGAAGAAAAAGCTTCAAATTTTATTTTCCTTTGTCTGGCCTTTCTGTGAAATTTGACACTGATGAGTCATTGTTTACACAGCTGGATGACCTTGAGAACAGCTGGAGTTGGATTTCCCGGGACATTCTCAGAAGTCTCGGGAGGCAATGGGTTTATAGTAGGGTGAATACTAGTTGGCCGTATATTTTTAAATATTTTAAAAAAATTAAAATTTTTATTGCGATTTCCAACCCCCCGACTTAATTAAACTTATATATAATAAAATCTATTAATTAAAAAAATTAAAAAACTATTGGAGGTTGTTTTTGATATCAGAAAGTAGCTTTAAATAACTTTACTGAAGTAAAATCCGTGCAATACAATTTTAGAACAATGAATGAAATTTGATATCAAAATCCCATTATAAAACAATTAAGCGTTAATCGTACATCATTAAAGGTTGATTAAATCGCGATAAAATTTTTTCGCGCGGGTAAAAATTTTTGAAAAAATTTGGAGACCTAAAAAACATTCCAAAAAAACAAATTTCAAAAGTGGCCTTAACGACCGAGTTTTTCGTAACGCTATGTAACTTGCCCGAGATATCACGGGCTTGGGGCTTAAGGGGTTTTAAATTAATTAATTTTATATTATTTTTACAGTTATATTTTTGATTTTTGTATTTTATTTTTTCTGTTTAAATGTTTATGTGACATGGTAAGTTTACTCAAGGCTTGGAATGGATTACACATAAATACACATATTTCAATGAATGCTAGAATGAACAGATGCTATAACAAACAAGGTTCTGGAACTGATTATGTTCATTCTAGCAAGACCCCATTGTATTTGAAAAACAAAAATTGAGTAAGGTATTAGTTCTTTACATAAATTCTGATATTGCATAGATAACATTTTTCTATATTAGCAAAAATAAATAAATAAATCTTGAAAAATCATTAAAAACATTTTAAATTACAGTGGTTTTAAATTTTCAATTCAGAAACAGCTAAATTACTATAATTTCCTATATATAACGCTAGTGCAGGCATGGCCAACATACAGCCTGTCTAATGAATTTATCTGGCCCACGATTAATGTTTCAATATTAGTTACTCAAGTACGAATAGCTCGATGAAAAATTCTGACGCCTAAAAAAGAAAGTCATTTAAGAAAGAAACTCACTGTGCATTTAGAATTAACCCTCCATTACAAATCTCTTAAGTACAGCGTAGAATGTTGATAAAGCATGATAATGTGAAAAATGTATCTGTAATCTCTATGTACAATTTAGTCTCTATGGGATGACACCACAATGAGATCTCGCACCACCTCAAAATCTTCCTAGAGCAGCCTCTGGTTCGGCCCATGGAAAAAGTTTTCTTTCCAATTCGGCCCAGGGGCAAAAACTGTTGGCCACCCCTGCACTAGTGTCATCTATGCAGAGCATATTATTAGAACAAACAAAAATGTTGCATTGCATAACTTGCATTGCCAAATACTCCACCACTTTGAAGTTGCCATTGAAAACATGTCATGTAACCTGTATACAGTTTAGAAAATTTCAGACATTTCATTTTTTTCCTCTATCTTTCTTGTTTTATTCCCTTAGTGATTCCTTGTAAATGTATAAAGGTGTTTCAAATGGTAATGCCATTTCTTTTTATTGATATTACATTTGTTTTAATTTGGAGCCTATGCAATGAGCAAAAATCTGGCCACACACATAGAATATTGCAGAAAACATTTTTGCCTATGGCCATTTTTGCCACATCTTCCTTACAGCTGTGATCTAGTGCCTAGCAACTACCACCTATTTGGCCCAAAAAATGGACTTTTGGGAAACTGGTATTTTCAACCTTGTGCATAAATGTTCCAGTTTTTATATAGAAAAATTAATACACTCATTGAAAAAAATAGAATATTTGAGATAAAATTATATTAAGTGAAGAAAATGCAAAGTGGTACTGGATGAAAGAATTTCTCTTGTTTTATTTATCTAATAATATGTGATAATTTAACTTTTATTAATCAATCAATCAATTAACTTTATTATTTGATATATGAACAAAAAATTTATACAGTTTATATGATGTGAACATGAAGAAACTGTCACCAAATAAAATTTGACGATATAAATCAGGTGCCAGTATAGAAGTTTGAATATTTGAAAGTAATTTACAAGAATCAAGATGTTTCCTTATATTCATCACTGTCATTTCACATAAAGAACACTCAGCATCACATGAGATATTAATCATTTTACCATTTAAGTTTATTAAAACCTGTTTAATCTAAATTGTATACAGCCGATGACTTTATTTTATAACTCAAATTAGATAATAAATATTCCATTAAGGAAAGGTTCAGAGTCACAACCCTATCCACTCAAATAATGAACATCTTGTGATTAATATAAGTCTCTTAGTTGTTGATCACAATCCAGAAGGAACAAACTCCCAATTTAAAAATACATATAGCTATAGGAGGACAGTCCAGTGTTATTTAATAGTCTTTTAATTATAACAGGCTATTGCTCCAAAAACTGAAGTATTATTAATTTGTAAAAGTTTTGTACAGGGTGTTTCACAATGTTTTGACTATTTCAAAGTTGAATAACTCACAAACTAATCACTAAAAAAAGTTGAAAATTTTACACAAGGTATAAAATTTATTCAATTTTACTTGTGACAATGCTGAAGGGTCCCCCTATACTTCGGCACCACGGGACTGAAAGGTCGACATTGTGTTGGTGAAGATCGCAATGACAAGGTTCGTCAGGACTGACACTACTGTGTCTTTATGGACAGACACGGAAACCATTATGTTCTCACACACACAATCGCGTGTGTGAGTGAATGGATTCGGGATGGAGGGAGAGACAACGCACCGGAAGTGACTTACGCAGAGACGAGTTAACGTAATAACTGTTTAATTGGTAACATAGATAATACAGGACATATCATAGACCAAGTGGAATATGATAGATTTAGGTATATGAGAAATGATAGCCATTTTGTAGATATTAGACTGAGGTAACTCAAGACCTGTGTTTTCCGAGAGAGAGAGTTTACAGCAAAAACACGTGACGATAAATACCTTATTGAGAATCTGGTCTTGATCTCGAACGTTTTTTGTGACAGAGAGGAAGTTCGGGATGTCAGTTTGGGTATCCTGTAGATGAAATATCCGTGAGCCTGATGGAACATACAGTATCCGCAAAGGTGTTAGACGATGGTTTCTGATGATATTTTAGTAGGATATAAGAATGTAAAATAAAATGATATATTCACAGATATCCTAATATTGAGGCACTTAGGACAAGGTACAGATGACACTGACTCCTTTCGAAGGATGGGCGATGACTGTCTTAGTTACTTGATTTTTTCATTGTTGAACCGATGAAATTGAGATATTAGGTCGAGAGATGATGAGAAAGCATTGTTACCAGGCATGAGAACTTAACAGATGTTTTGCTCCCAGGTGTAAAAGTTGACAGTTATTTAACGAAAGTATAGCTACGATGTGATGTTAGGAGATTATGATATAAACATACTGAACATCTGGATTTGGATCCTCACCAGACAAATGATGATCATTCGCGGCTACACAAGACTCGATGCGTTTCACCCATTTTTTGAACACGTTTTTCGTACCTGCTGGAGGAATTCTGGAAATTTCATCTCAAATTTGATCTCTTAATTGTTCCAAGCTTCTTGGCCAGTCAGAGTACACTCTCACCTTTAAATTACCACATAAGTAAAAGTATGGCAGGGTTAAATAAGATGAGTGAGGTAGCCATTCAAAATGAGCACATTTGGAAATTACGGATGTTCTCAAGGAGTTCTTACGGTCTTTCTATGGCCAATTGACTTTCAATTTGATGCACTGGCAGTTTCACGGAAATTTCTTACCCAATTCAATATTGTTCCACAAGCAGGAATTGGATATAGCTGCTGAATTTTAAAAAAATTTACGAAATTCATGTTGCATGCGCACAACAGATTCGCTGATGCGAAAATAGCACTCTACCAAGAATGCACAATGTTGTTTCAACCAGTACGCCATGATACTACATAGTAACCTATATGAGATAAAAGTTGACAGTCCGCACTACTAATAGAGGGTGCTACCGTTGCTGTATCTNTAAAATAAGTATAATATTGTTTTCTTATTAGTAATGTTAATTTTATCATTTCTTTAATAATAAATTTTTTGGAATTATAATTTTTTCTATTTTCATGAAAATGCTATTGAAAAAACCAGAACAAACAAAAAATGTCGAGCACATGGAACCTGGCATGCGAGTGATGTGAATGGTAGAAACAAATGAAATGAACTAAACAAACATAAAAGCAATAATAATTTTTTGATTTTTTTCTAATTTTAAAATGTATTTGATATTCTGTTTGATTTTACAAACCTGAAGAAGGCTATTCAAAGGTTTTTACATTAAATTTCTTTTTCATTGCCAGTTTTTTGGTGATTTGTGTGTGTATCTTAGTACTTCCATTCAGTACTAAGATAAATGCACAAATAAGATCAATGTTATTGAATTTATTTGAAAAATTTGTAAAATGAAAATTTTTTCTTAAGTGTAGGTTTATTTAAGATTCTGTTTGTTAGAAAAACTAATTAAATGAGAATGAATTCTGTAAAATTGAAATTATTACATAAAAATTTTGATTCTAAAACTGACAATAAAAACTTTAAAAGAACTTATAATTTATATTGTTTAATGATTACAGTGATATGTATTAAAACTTTATTAACCCAATAATTTATTTCAGTAATATAATTATGAAATTAATGCTTAATATAACAAAATTAACAATATATTTTTTCTCCCACAGATTGAGATGATAGGGCATTCCTTACTTTCCTTTGTTCATCCAGCTGACATAGAAACAGTTCAAAATCAATTAGAAAAACTTGTGATGGTAACAAATGAACAAAAGGGTAATTCATTATATAAAATTTTAATATTTGAAAGCATTAATGCACTTTAGGATTACTATTTTATGTAATATTTTATGTAAGCATATGTTTCAAATAGTGTATTTCTATTTATAACCTAAAAATCTTGATTTTTCTAGAGGAAGTAACTTTTTATTCAATTAAAATATATAGACTTTTTCAATCTCTAGGAGTTAATTTATTTCTAGAGACTGTTTAGAAAGTTGTGAATTTGTCTCTTTAATCCGATTTTCAGTTCGGTAGACTATCATATACAGCATTTAGGTTATGAACTTCCTTTATTGATTTGTCATATGCATTTCGGACTCAATTGTGATTTAAGTCCCTCTTCAGTACAAACTGTTTAAAAATTTTATATACAATTACTTAAAAATTATGTACAATTAGTGAGATTACAGAAAATTCTTTGCGTGTAGATAATATTTACTGACATAAAACTATTAAACAATATACGTTACCTCAGATTCTGTTTTCTAAAAACCTCGGTGTATAATTGGTAACGTTGTAAAAGAATAAAAATACAGCCATTTAAAAAACACTTCAACTACATATTCACATTAATACGTTGCACACTTTACAAATGTTCATAAAAACCTTTACAATTACAACTTTTTTCAAGAAAAATTCGTATGCACTTTATTGAAATGTTGCAGCAATAATGAACGTTTTTTTCAGGTTAATTACTATTAACACACTTAAGAGGATACATTCACACTTTTACAATATATTTTACTTTAATATTTTATGTCACCAGACATTACAGACAGATAATATCAACATCTATTAAATTCAATATTAAATGATCAATATATAAAACTTGATATAAATCCATATGAGAAAATCAAAAAAGAATTAACTAAAATAATTAAAGACGCATATTTAAAGAACAAAATTAATGAAACTGATAAAAATTACATTCTTAATTTTAAAAATAATAGGACTCCAAAATTACAAATAAGACTATAAACACATAAAGAGGAAGAGAAATACAGACCAATAGTTGATTTTAGATACTCTATACTTTACAATCTAGAAAACTATATTAAACAGCAATTAAAAAACATTAAAGGTTCCATCAATAGCATTAAAAATGCTGATGAAGTCATTAATAACATCCAAAAAATAAAAAAAGAAAAATCAGATACATTAATTAGTTTAGATGTAAAAAATATGTACCCAAATATAAAGTGGAAATTAATAGAAAACAGCCTAATACAACTACAAATAGATAAAACACTAATTGATCTTATAAAATTTGCATATACCAGAAATTATTTTGAAGTTTATAATGATTACTATAGGGTGCATTTACTTCTGAGCTAATTTTACTATCAGCACTTTCAGCCTGTATACTTTCGTCCTAGTGCCACGCTCATTGGCGTTTACTTTAGAGCTATGTGACGTCATGTTTAGCGAAATTGGTAAGCTCGGAGTGCTAGCTAGTTCGTTGTCGAGCTTTGCGCTAATTCAATATGGCTGCTCTCATGAAAAAATTACTTTCTGTACAAAGTACTAAAAATGGAATTCATTTTCGAAAAATAAACGGCAGAAAATATTTTTATTGGTAAATTTCAATTATTTGTAGTGTAAAATGTTTACAATTTTTTTTTTTCATTGTAAGGTTCAATAGCTTTAGATGATTTTTTTCATAAACAGAGTTAATTAATGTGAAAAAAATTAAGTTCGATTCATTGTTTATGATTAAAAGTGAGGTTTACCTAATACGCATTTGGAATCTTCAGAAATGTTATGTTCAGAGCATTAAATAAATCGTAAAGAAATGAACAGCATTAATAATAATCCAAAATTACATAAGTTTGTATACTTGAATGAATTTTCACTTACATATGGGAAATGACTTCTCGAGAAATTGTATCATTTGAATACCATTTTTTTCATTACAAACTAAACTTATATGATGACAGAGTAATACTTATTTCTATTGAAATAGGCTACTGCTTCTTCAATTGTCTTAATAGCCACATGCTTTTCATCAATAGTGCCGCTAATTCCAGGAAAACTATATTGGGTATAAAAAAGTCCATTATTCTTACATCATCCTGCTGTGTGCTGGCCAAGAGATCATTTTTCATTTTAATTTAACACTAACTTGTAAGAAAGAATTAACAACTTTATTTAAAATATTCCACGCAGTCCATCTAAACAAGTTAACTCCTTAAGCCTCGAGCAATTTTTGATATTAATGTAATTAAACATAAAAAATACTTAAAACTGTAAAAAACAAAAGAAATGGTTAATTTTGAAGAAAAAGCTTCAAATTTTATTTTCCTTTGTCTCGCCTTTCTGTGAAATTTGACACTGATGAGTCATTGTTTACACAGCTGGATGACCTTGAGAACAGCTGGAGTTGGATTTCCCGGGACATTCTCAGAAGTCTCGGGAGGCAATGGGTTTATAGTAGGGTGAATACTAGTTGGCCGTATATTTTTAAATATTTTAAAAAAATTAAAATTTTTATTGCGATTTCCAACCCCCCGACTTAATTAAACTTATATATAATAAAATCTATTAATTAAAAAAATTAAAAAACTATTGGAGGTTGTTTTTGATATCAGAAAGTAGCTTTAAATAACTTTACTGAAGTAAAATCCGTGCAATACAATTTTAGAACAATGAATGAAATTTGATATCAAAATCCCATTATAAAACAATTAAGCGTTAATCGTACATCATTAAAGGTTGATTAAATCGCGATAAAATTTTTTCGCGCGGGTAAAAATTTTTGAAAAAATTTGGAGACCTAAAAAACATTCCAAAAAAACAAATTTCAAAAGTGGCCTTAACGACCGAGTTTTTCGTAACGCTATGTAACTTGCCCGAGATATCACGGGCTTGGGGCTTAAGGGGTTTTAAATTAATTAATTTTATATTATTTTTACAGTTATATTTTTGATTTTTGTATTTTATTTTTTCTGTTTAAATGTTTATGTGACATGGTAAGTTTACTCAAGGCTTGGAATGGATTACACATAAATACACATATTTCAATGAATGCTAGAATGAACAGATGCTATAACAAACAAGGTTCTGGAACTGATTATGTTCATTCTAGCAAGACCCCATTGTATTTGAAAAACAAAAATTGAGTAAGGTATTAGTTCTTTACATAAATTCTGATATTGCATAGATAACATTTTTCTATATTAGCAAAAATAAATAAATAAATCTTGAAAAATCATTAAAAACATTTTAAATTACAGTGGTTTTAAATTTTCAATTCAGAAACAGCTAAATTACTATAATTTCCTATATATAACGCTAGTGCAGGCATGGCCAACATACAGCCTGTCTAATGAATTTATCTGGCCCACGATTAATGTTTCAATATTAGTTACTCAAGTACGAATAGCTCGATGAAAAATTCTGACGCCTAAAAAAGAAAGTCATTTAAGAAAGAAACTCACTGTGCATTTAGAATTAACCCTCCATTACAAATCTCTTAAGTACAGCGTAGAATGTTGATAAAGCATGATAATGTGAAAAATGTATCTGTAATCTCTATGTACAATTTAGTCTCTATGGGATGACACCACAATGAGATCTCGCACCACCTCAAAATCTTCCTAGAGCAGCCTCTGGTTCGGCCCATGGAAAAAGTTTTCTTTCCAATTCGGCCCAGGGGCAAAAACTGTTGGCCACCCCTGCACTAGTGTCATCTATGCAGAGCATATTATTAGAACAAACAAAAATGTTGCATTGCATAACTTGCATTGCCAAATACTCCACCACTTTGAAGTTGCCATTGAAAACATGTCATGTAACCTGTATACAGTTTAGAAAATTTCAGACATTTCATTTTTTTCCTCTATCTTTCTTGTTTTATTCCCTTAGTGATTCCTTGTAAATGTATAAAGGTGTTTCAAATGGTAATGCCATTTCTTTTTATTGATATTACATTTGTTTTAATTTGGAGCCTATGCAATGAGCAAAAATCTGGCCACACACATAGAATATTGCAGAAAACATTTTTGCCTATGGCCATTTTTGCCACATCTTCCTTACAGCTGTGATCTAGTGCCTAGCAACTACCACCTATTTGGCCCAAAAAATGGACTTTTGGGAAACTGGTATTTTCAACCTTGTGCATAAATGTTCCAGTTTTTATATAGAAAAATTAATACACTCATTGAAAAAAATAGAATATTTGAGATAAAATTATATTAAGTGAAGAAAATGCAAAGTGGTACTGGATGAAAGAATTTCTCTTGTTTTATTTATCTAATAATATGTGATAATTTAACTTTTATTAATCAATCAATCAATTAACTTTATTATTTGATATATGAACAAAAAATTTATACAGTTTATATGATGTGAACATGAAGAAACTGTCACCAAATAAAATTTGACGATATAAATCAGGTGCCAGTATAGAAGTTTGAATATTTGAAAGTAATTTACAAGAATCAAGATGTTTCCTTATATTCATCACTGTCATTTCACATAAAGAACACTCAGCATCACATGAGATATTAATCATTTTACCATTTAAGTTTATTAAAACCTGTTTAATCTAAATTGTATACAGCCGATGACTTTATTTTATAACTCAAATTAGATAATAAATATTCCATTAAGGAAAGGTTCAGAGTCACAACCCTATCCACTCAAATAATGAACATCTTGTGATTAATATAAGTCTCTTAGTTGTTGATCACAATCCAGAAGGAACAAACTCCCAATTTAAAAATACATATAGCTATAGGAGGACAGTCCAGTGTTATTTAATAGTCTTTTAATTATAACAGGCTATTGCTCCAAAAACTGAAGTATTATTAATTTGTAAAAGTTTTGTACAGGGTGTTTCACAATGTTTTGACTATTTCAAAGTTGAATAACTCACAAACTAATCACTAAAAAAAGTTGAAAATTTTACACAAGGTATAAAATTTATTCAATTTTACTTGTGACAATGCTGAAGGGTCCCCCTATACTTCGGCACCACGGGACTGAAAGGTCGACATTGTGTTGGTGAAGATCGCAATGACAAGGTTCGTCAGGACTGACACTACTGTGTCTTTATGGACAGACACGGAAACCATTATGTTCTCACACACACAATCGCGTGTGTGAGTGAATGGATTCGGGATGGAGGGAGAGACAACGCACCGGAAGTGACTTACGCAGAGACGAGTTAACGTAATAACTGTTTAATTGGTAACATAGATAATACAGGACATATCATAGACCAAGTGGAATATGATAGATTTAGGTATATGAGAAATGATAGCCATTTTGTAGATATTAGACTGAGGTAACTCAAGACCTGTGTTTTCCGAGAGAGAGAGTTTACAGCAAAAACACGTGACGATAAATACCTTATTGAGAATCTGGTCTTGATCTCGAACGTTTTTTGTGACAGAGAGGAAGTTCGGGATGTCAGTTTGGGTATCCTGTAGATGAAATATCCGTGAGCCTGATGGAACATACAGTATCCGCAAAGGTGTTAGACGATGGTTTCTGATGATATTTTAGTAGGATATAAGAATGTAAAATAAAATGATATATTCACAGATATCCTAATATTGAGGCACTTAGGACAAGGTACAGATGACACTGACTCCTTTCGAAGGATGGGCGATGACTGTCTTAGTTACTTGATTTTTTCATTGTTGAACCGATGAAATTGAGATATTAGGTCGAGAGATGATGAGAAAGCATTGTTACCAGGCATGAGAACTTAACAGATGTTTTGCTCCCAGGTGTAAAAGTTGACAGTTATTTAACGAAAGTATAGCTACGATGTGATGTTAGGAGATTATGATATAAACATACTGAACATCTGGATTTGGATCCTCACCAGACAAATGATGATCATTCGCGGCTACACAAGACTCGATGCGTTTCACCCATTTTTTGAACACGTTTTTCGTACCTGCTGGAGGAATTCTGGAAATTTCATCTCAAATTTGATCTCTTAATTGTTCCAAGCTTCTTGGCCAGTCAGAGTACACTCTCACCTTTAAATTACCACATAAGTAAAAGTATGGCAGGGTTAAATAAGATGAGTGAGGTAGCCATTCAAAATGAGCACATTTGGAAATTACGGATGTTCTCAAGGAGTTCTTACGGTCTTTCTATGGCCAATTGACTTTCAATTTGATGCACTGGCAGTTTCACGGAAATTTCTTACCCAATTCAATATTGTTCCACAAGCAGGAATTGGATATAGCTGCTGAATTTTAAAAAAATTTACGAAATTCATGTTGCATGCGCACAACAGATTCGCTGATGCGAAAATAGCACTCTACCAAGAATGCACAATGTTGTTTCAACCAGTACGCCATGATACTACATAGTAACCTATATGAGATAAAAGTTGACAGTCCGCACTACTAATAGAGGGTGCTACCGTTGCTGTATCTCTGCACAATGTTGCTTCAACCAGTACGCCATGATACTACATAGTAACCTATATGAGATAAAAGTTGACAGTCCGCACTACTAATAGAGGGTGCTACCGTTGCTGTATCTCTGTTNCACAACAGATTCGCTGATGCGAAAATAGCACTCTACCAAGAATGCACAATGTTGTTTCAACCAGTACGCCATGATACTACATAGTAACCTATATGAGATAAAAGTTGACAGTCCGCACTACTAATAGAGGGTGCTACCGTTGCTGTATCTCTGTTTTAATGTGAGTTATTCAACTTTGAAATCATCAAAGCATTGTGAAACATCCTGTATATATCAATTGTCTATAATCATCTCCCAGTAATTTAATAAGTTTTATCCTAAAACTAAACAAATTTATCAATAAATTAATAGCAAAGGCTATTAATTCTCCAATACCATTTTCATTACAGGTCCTGATCCATTAATATGAAAGGTTCTGATTTGTGCATATGTGTTTATATTAGATTACTATATTTTTTAAACTTTTATTATTATTTGAAAGACTAATAATTATTAATGATTAACAATTATTTATTTTAAAAAATAGCAATTATTACTTTATTAAATTTTTTATAAAGTATGATTTTTCTCTAATAATTTTTTTTATATTTTACAGGTAAAATAAATTCAGATAGGTGTTCATTTTACTGTAGGATTAGAGAAAGATGTCAACCTCGTTCAGAAGTAGTAACTTACCAATTAATTCATATTGTTGGCCATATGACTTTAACAATAGATAAAAGTGAAAATGAGAATAATTCTGTTTGTAAGCAAATATTTTTTCTAAATTATATTTTATAGTTGGCCATATGACTTTAACAATAGATAAAAGTGAAAATGAGAATAATTCTGTTTGTAAGCAATTACTTTTTCTAAATTATATTTTAATTTTTAATGTGTGTGACTTTTTTCCCTTGATATAAGAAATCCTAGTATAATCAGTTTTCGCAGAGGAGTTAGGGGAGATCGGGGCAAGATCGGCATGTTAAGCTTTACTTAAATTTTGTGTAATAAATACTGCTATAAACTGAAAAAAAAGCTTTGCATATTGTCTNCCCCGAGCTAACCAGCTGATTGATGCAGTTTTGTCAACAAAATCCTGGGCCAAGTCATAGGGATGCCTGCCATGGAGTGCCTTTTCAACCCATGATTGCTTAATGGTGTGTGTGCTTTTTATATGTTGTGTTGTATCCATGTGTTGTGGGTGTAAATGTTAGGGTGTGTTATCTGAGTCTGCTAGTGTTACTGCTTTATGTAATTGTAATGTTTCTTGTTTCTTGTAGAAAAACTCTCGCAGTGACTGTATTTCTTTGTAGTGAAGGTTAACTATGTCAATCAGGCCACGTCTGCCATCTTTACGTGGAAGGGTTAACCTTTCTGTAGCAGATTTAGGATGATGTTGTTTATGCTTAGTAAGTGTTGTTCTTGTTTTCCTTTGGAGTTGCTCGAGATCTGTGAGTGTCCAATGTATAACTCTAAAAGAGTATGTGAGTACTGGGATGACATATGTCTTTATTGCTTTAACTGTGTGTTTTGCATTTAGCTGTGTTTTGAGAATAGCATTTAACCTACTTTGGTATTCTTTAATTAATCTTTGCTTTATTTGTGTATGTTCTGTTAGTTTGGCCTGATTGTAGAACTCGCCCTCTTCCATGGATTCAATAACGCCTCCATTTCCAAGTGCAAAATCTTCTTTCTTCAGGATTCCTTTTTCTATGTGTAGTTTTTTGCATTTGTCTAAGCCAAACTCCATTTGTATGTCCTTGGTGTATGAATGTGTGATTTGTAGGAGTTGATGAAGTTGTTTCTGTGTGGATGCATAAAGTTTTATGTCGTCCATGTACATGAGATGTGAGAGTGTAAACTGTGTTGTTTTTACATGTCTGATATTGTAGCCATAATGCGTGTTGTTTAACATGTTGGATAATGGGTTCAGGGCTAGGCAGAACCAGAGAGGACTTAAGGAATCTCCTTGAAAAATTCCTCGCCTAATGAATATTTTGTTTGTTTGTATGGAAGTGTTACTAACCCTGAGACGTAGTGTTGTTTTCCAGTGCTGCATAGTGTTTTGGAAGAATGCAATGAGTGATGGATGTATTTTGTACATGTGTAGAATATGCAGCAGCCAACTGTGTGGGACACTGTCGAATGCTTTTCTGTAGTCTATATATGCCATGTGTATGTTTCTGTGTTGTTTGTGTGCTTGCCATAGAATGACTGAATCTATGAGTAATTGTTCTTTGCATCTTCTGTGATTTCTACGGCAACCTTTTTGTTGTTCTGTAAGAATGTCGTGTTCTTCAACATGTTTGTATATTTTGTTTGTGATACACGATGTCAATAATTTGTAGAGTGTTGGAAGACATGTAATTGGTCTGTATTGTGTGGGGTCTGTGGTTTTGTTGTTTTTAGGTTTCATGTAGGTGATGCCCTGAGTAAGAAATTTTTGCATGTCTTGTGGGTTGATGATGATGTGTGTTAGATGTTTAGCTAGTTTCTGGTGCAGTGATGTAAACTTTTTGTACCAGAAATTGTGAATGTTGTCTACACCAGATGTCTTCCAGTTGTATGTTCTGTTAACAGAGTAGCGAATGTCGTATACATTTATTTCAGCACAGGGCACAGTTGGTATGTTATGCAAGTTTCTGTTCTCCTCCTCAATCCAGCCTGCATCAGCATTGTGTGTAACAGCATTGGACCAAAGAAAAGACCAATAAATTGTGAGTTATTTTTCTGTTGGTGTACCACTGTGCTGTGTATCAATGTTTGTTTTGATACTGATACACAGCACAGTGGTACTGATGGTACACAGTGGTACAAAACTGATGTTCATGTTTTGTGTGTGTTTTGATTTTCCTGAAAATGTTTTTGAGTTGTTTCTTTAATTTGGGTGTTTGTTGTTTTTAGTGTATTGTGTCAGCCTGCCTAATTGCTGTCTAATGTCATTTATTTGTGTTTCTATTATTCTCTGCCAAGCAGGCTTGTGATAGAATTGTGTTTTTTGTGTGTCTGTCCGCAATTGTATTTTCAGTCCATGGTGTGTCACTACTGTGACTGCCCCAGCATAAACTAACGTATGAATGTCTGAGAGTGTAGAAATTAAATGGATGTAGTGTTTACATAATTTAGTGTTTTTCCTACTACCTTTGACATGTTGATTTTTGGTATTCTTGGTCTTTGTGTGGGATCTGCACCAGTATATTTAGTGAGTGTTTCCTGAAATATAAATGAGAGTGTATTAACTAATTCTATGTCTATGTTATCAGTGATGGACGAGGAAGTGCCTGTAGTATCACTACTGGTAGTTGTTGTATGTGTGCTATTATCAATGCTTGTTGCTGGATTACCCTGACAGGTTACGTGAGCTTCATTAATAATGTTAAATGTTTCTGTCTGTTGATGTATTTGATCAGCAACCTGTTGTTTGATAAGTGATGTGGGATAACGTTGTTGTGTATAATTGTTCTTTTTTGATTAACAATCCTTTGTTCGGTGACAGTGAGGTGAGGATATTGTTGTGTGAATCTATGGTGTAGTTGTTGTCTGTATGCTGTCATGTTTGTTTCGAGTTTTGTGATGGTGTAGTAAGTACGGATGATAAACTCGTTAATTTCTGTTGTCCATTTCATCTGTTGGCATGGTTTTCCAGCCTTTGTGGTCTGTGGATGCATTGCCACAGAAACACCAAGGCTAAGTTGATTCCTCACTTCTGTTGAGGGCATTGCAGTAGCCATGCTTGGGCCGGTGCTGCTTTTGCCACAGGTAACCAAATGAGACTGTGGCCTATTTTTCGAATGTGAGCCTCTGCCTAACCCACGAATGTGGACCTTGTTAACCCAGGAGACGTCCGAGCTGGTATCACACTTTGATCTGGTTACTTCAATGATAAATATCTCCACAGAATGTGGGTGTGGTCACTCATAGCTTCATTTCTTCCCACAGACCTTACTGGCATGGGTGTTCCTACCAGGAGCTTGTGCTCCAGTCTGCATTGCCCTATGGATCAGTAAAATTACTGGGCTCTCCCACCATGACCAGGTGGTGACCACAGGAGAGTTATTATTATTATTATTATTACATTAATAATAAAATTAATAAGTACCTTATTATTTCAATAATTCTTTCTTGCATGGGGATTATACTACGTACACTACACAAAAGTCTAGGAATATTAACTTTCTAACATTAGTATGGCTACTTTTTGTAATATCATGTAATGTGCATATACAGGTATACCTCAAGTTACGTCATTCTCAATTATACGCCGTTTGTCAAAAAATATATGGAAAAATAAAAATCAAGTTTAAGTCATTTTATTCAACTTTACATCCATCCTCCACAAATATTGAAGTTGTAATATCACTATAAAAGCATTAAAGTGCATAAAATCATATTAAAATATGTACATTTACAGTAAATGTTAATATAATCATCATAAATCCTAGAGAATGAAACATGAAAACATTTGTGTTTCGGTATTGTCGTCTTATTTAGCGGTCTTTAAGTGCTCAATATTGGTGTTTTCCACAATAGCTCCAATGTCTACTGTTTGGCGCCAATGTCAGCGCCACTCGATATTGGTAAATTTAATATAAATTAGTTTATTATCTACTGCTGCAAGATAATTTTAATAACTGTACAGTAATACCTCGACTTACACAAACCCGGAGTTACGTGATTTTCAAATCTCGTCGATTCGTCTTTTGTTTGAGTGCCATGCAACTCTTGATTACTTGCTCCTCCACACTATTGTTCAGCTTACATGTTTGGACATGTCAAGCAGAATTGACGCATAGCTACAATTTATTTTGTGTTATTTATTTCTGTGTTTGTTATATCTACGGAGACTTGAGAGACTCTGTGGTGATTTCTTGTAACCATGAACGAATCAAAAGATGAGATAAGATTAACAAGAACATTTATTAGCTTACATACATCCGACTTGGATTTTACACAAATTGCGAAATTATACCCCGACTTACGCGGTTATCGTTCAGTCCCACCTATCGTGTAAGTTCGGGGTATTACTGTATTTGTTATTTAACCTTACAAAATCATCTTATTTTATAATGTCTTAGAGCAAACCACATTCACAAATAAAGAGTCTGTGATGTATTGTAAACATTGCCAAATTGTAAACATGTACATTTACAAGAATGTACTGTACGTACGTGAATTTGTAAATTTAGATTACTTTTTTCTGTACTATATTAAAAACTAAAATTTATTTGTTTGTAAGCTTAAAATAGATTCTTATTAACCATATATTATTAAAAATTTATTTATAAATAAAATACGAAACTGGGAATGGTTTTTTGTGGTTTAGCCTAGTGACATGTAAATTCGACTTACATCATTTTTTGACTTAAGTCGCCTCTCCTGGAACCAATTACCGATGTAAGGCGAGGTATATCTGTACAGTATATGACATTACAAAAAGCTGCCATATTAAACACATCATACAGTCAAGAAATTCTTAAACATTGATCCTACATAGTGCATAAACATAATAATTACTAAACAAGCTATCATGTCTCAACCTTGGTTTGGTATAGGCACTGTTATATAAGCTAAACAGGTGGCACTCCAACACCATATAATAATTACATCTATAAAATGTTTTATATATTTGTTATGTTAATTTTAAGTAGTGCTACATAAATATTTTTTATTGTTATTTTAAATTTCAGTGAATCAAATGAACTGTTTATTCAAAGCATTTGTTAGAGTAGTTCATACAAGACCTTGCAATGAATTATTACTCAATGATGCTATTGAAGATGAATACGTCACACGTCATAGCTTAGATGGAACAATCATATTTGCAGATCACAGGTAAATTATTAATAAATTTATAGAAAAATTAGTTGATATAACCATTAAATTCAAAAGTTATTTGGGATAAATAATTAAATGCAATATCTTAGTGGAGCACACAGCATGGCTCCCAATTGCACTCTGAAAGTAGGCTGATTTCAGGGGGCTACATCTCACAAAGGATCACATATAGGGTAAGGTTTCTTTGACTTTTTTGCTCCTATGGATACGGTTTACAGCTCTTAAGGTCCAACAGTTTATTCAGATTCGAAATTTTACTCTAAATATAACTAATAAATAAAAATTCTCTTTTGCTATTTATACACTTTTTACTTTAGTTTCTAACTTAACAAATTATTCTATATGAAATTCTAAACTTGCACATTGGTTTTTTTTTATGAATATTTAATCAATAGTTGAAATTTTATTCTGCTGTTTTTTCAATTTTTCTTTAGAAACAATGTAAAAGCATTTTGCTTTTAATTTTTAATCTTTGGAAGTATGCAGTGCAGTTATTTGCAATGGAATTGCTTGTTTAGTTATTGAAAAAAGAAAGTCTCCATTCACTTTCATTTATTTTTAGTCATCTATGTTATTCCCAGACATTTCTGTGTAAAGTTAAAGGAAAACAGAGAAGTAATATTGTAAAACACCATCATATTACAGCTTTTCATTATTTCTTTGTTTCTAATTAGCATTAGCATAGAATGGTAGAATTTTTTGTTTACAGAAAATGCAAAAGCATACTTATTCTTATATATTTATCAAACCTTTTAATGGGCCAGAAGATAATTTTAAAATAAGCAGACATTTTTAGCCACTTTTAGTAGCGTATTTCAATTCAAAATCTCAGAATGTCAATGTGTTGATTTTGACAGGTTATGATAAAGTTTAGAATTTTCTGTTAGCATAAACTGTCTAATTTTTTCATGGTTTTGGTTTATTTCAAATAGGAGGAGTCTAGGAGAGTTAACTACATTTTACTACTAAACTACATTTTGATTATTCATAAAATGTAGTATATGAGATGCATTGATTTTACATCTATGTCATAGTAATGCCTTGCTATCTGACTACAGTTTATATTACAATAATTACCGTATATATTTTAATTGAGATTTTTGAACAAAATTAACAAAAACTAAAATTTTCAGTAAATATCCACTAGTCTGTAAATTCAGGAAAATTCTCACTATCCTTTCTCATTAAGCCAATGCAAATTCATAAACATATCTATGGTAGGAGAAACAAAATTGCATATCCATAATTTTATCCGTATTGCACATAAAACCCTACCAGCTTTAATGTCGGACTTATTTCTCTTCCCATGGACTATCATTACTATCATGCGCATAAATCTCAAAACTCGCCATTTTTTTTTTTTTTTAAATTAAAGCTGGTAGCTCTAGACCAGAGGTTCCCAAACTTTTTTGTCTCATAGACCACATGCCAATTTTTTCTGTTTTGGGTAGAGTTCCGCATTTCTAATATTTCAAATGTGTTTTTGACAGCTGACACAGTGCTACTCACTTTGATAAGGTTTAACTGTAGAGTGAAAAAGTTAAAAAAAAAAAATATGTTAAGTTTTATACATTTATTATTTAAAACAACACAAAATGCAAATCTAGTAAAATTATAACATAAAATAACTAATAACTGGCCATAAAAAACCATTATCAGTGTTGTGTTCATTACAATATCCACTAACGTTTTTGACCTCCACCGAGGTCTTCTTCAGATGCTGACTAAGCATTGTCTCCTCTTGACCGTTAGAATGATGTCATCTGAGATGTAAATATTGAGCATATCACGTTTCACCCCTCCGCTTGTTCCCATTCAAATTCCTCAAATAAGTATCTCCATGCCTGCGTGATCATTTCTCAGTCTTTAAAGTTGATACAGGTGCCCCCAACATTGGTTTTGTAGATCTCTTAGGCCTCCAGGTTGCTAATGTACGCCGTTAAGGAGGTGGCACACCACCGCCTTAATAGCGTACGTTAGTGGCCCAGAAATTCGGGCAGACTTCCCAAACACTAAATTAATCAGACAGGAATTTTTAATTGATCACATCCATCACCTGGAAGCCTGGAAGATCTACAAAGCCAATGTTGGGGGCACCTGTATCAACTTTAAAGATGGAGAAACAATCGCACAGGCATGGAGATACCTATTCAAGGAATTCAAATGGGGACAAGCAGAGGGGTGAAACATGATACGTGCAATATTTACATCTTGGATGACATCGTTTTAACGGTCAAGGGAAGACAACACTTAGTCAGCACCTGAAGAAGACCTCGGTGGAGGTCGAAAACGTTAGTGGATATTGTAATGAACACAATACTAATAAAGGTTTTTTGTGGACAGTTATTACTAAACACAGTGTTACAGTTAAAAGACATTTGTCATAAAATAACTACACAAAAAAGTAAATGTTTTTAGTGGGAGGGATGAGCCTGATGCTTTAATAGCAAATTTTCAATATTTGGCTTCAATTTAGTGAGTTGTAATCTTAAATTTCCTCAATCTAATTTTTTTTTTCTTTGTAAGAAGATTGGCAATTGCACTGAAACCCCTTTCCATAAGGTATGAAGATGGAAAAGCTATCAAACTTTCTTGCAATAGTCCATAATGCAGGATAAGTAATAGGTATGTGGGGGGTCGTGTTTTGGACAAACAAAGAGAAAACAGACGACACTAAGAACAAAGATAATCATATATTAAAACTAGGAATACAGCCAGAATGGGGTCGTAGGGGAACTATACATACAATAAGACTGGTTGTCTTTAGTCCAAGGTCTCAACTTTCTCTTCCTTTTTTCACTTGGTCCGTCGTTTTCTCCCTCATTCCGCCAAGTCTTTGAACAGAAAAAGGTATCCCATGCTCCTTTTACATTCCTTATATACAATTTGCCCCTAGCACCCCCTTATGTTACATTCCAAAATACAAATTAGAAAAAGAAAATACAGACAAATATTATAACACGTGAATAATTACATTGACATAACATTACTAATAATACACATAAATAATAATATTTTAGTATGAAAGAAACACCACATTTAAGCTTTCACAAAGGGAGGTAAAAAAAAAATATATATATATATATATATTATATATGGTGGGCACCATCTCAGGTATGTCTCTCTGAAGCCAAAATTGCTGATATCCCTTTCTGAACTGTACTTTAAGTTCTTTGTTATTGTGCTTATTCCGATTAATTCTTCTTGTAATATGACATCCGTTTCTTCAATGTCACTGTATGGATCAATAATCCACTGTGGTATTTCCATAGTCAAAACATTCTCAAACCTAGTTTCAAAGTCTGTGTGAAGCATATTTAAATGTTGAACATAGGTTGAAACATCATCATCCTGGTAGTTTGTCTGTGACAAATTTGGAACCTGGGAAAATTCTCACTGTCCAATATTTTGCTTCATTAGTTTAATTCTAACAAGAAAAGTTGAAATGATGGACTTTGTTTTTATCAAATTTAGACTGTCACCTTGTAACTGCAAGTTAACCTCATTAAATTTAGTGAAAAAATCTGTTAAATAAGCAATGTCTGGTTTTCACTTAATTAAATTTTCTTTTAAAATTGGATCTTTATCATCCAAAAACTCTAAAACTTTCTCAAACAGTGAAAAAAATCTTGTCAAACATAAGCCTTTTGACAGCCAGCATACTTCAGTGTGAAGGAGCAATCAATGAAAGTTCTCATCATTTTCTTCACACAGTGCAGAAATAACTTAGTATTCAACACGTTACTTCGAATTTTGTTTACTATATTAATGATAAATTGAAGCTACAATCTCCACTCAGATTTTTAGCGACTAAATGTTTTGATGGATGACACAGTGTATTGCAAACACCCCGGGTACATTTTGTTTTAAGTAGCTTATAAATCCATGATAGTGCCCAAACATGGCCAGTGCTCTATCTATATGGTCAAGTCTCTCAGACACCTTCTATACTTTATTGTTGAGTTGCGATACAAAGACTAGCACAGATGTGTTGTTTTTATTTTTAAATTCTGTAAATCCTGAATTGTCAACTGAGTCAAAGCAATTTTATTTCTAATAGTTGGTTTTATTCTTGTATCCATTATCTGCCATTTTCTGATGAGATTCAATTCAGCCAAAGTATTGTTTTGTTAATTTATTATAATTGGAACATTTTGATTTTTAACAAAAATTTTTAAATAAAATAAAAACAAAATAAAAGAAACTTTTTAAAACTTTACCATTTACAAATTGTTCAAATTTATTATGTTTTATTTTCAAATCTATTTATTGTGAATATTCAATCTGATTGAGATATTTTGTATGTCAAAAAATATTTAATAGGAATAAAGTGCATTTTAACTTCTTGAGCTGTATAATGTTATTTTTGTTTCAAGATTTTTAGTGTTTGTTTATGTTCAAACAATGAACACTGGTATTCTCTTTCAATCAAAGACCTGAATGTTGATATTAAGTGAAAGGATCATTTTCTATATAATTAATCTGTATTTCTCCTTTTTTTAATTTAAATTCTGTATCTAAATAGTATTGTGAGAATCTGCAGGTTAGAGTTTTATTGGCTCTAATCACCAATAGGTGATTAGAGCCAATAAGTGAAGAGTCATTAGAGCCAATAAGTTATTGTGAAGTCAGGACCGTTAGGCCTGCTCACTTTGTTGGTGGATGGGTCTATTATAATCTGCCTCAAGATCATAGGATCTTACTGGCTATTTTCTTATGACACCAGTTAAAATAAATTTTGTGTTGTAAGTTGTGGTTTGGGAATAAGTATAACTATATGTTTGAATGGGAAGGGTCGTAAACTTGTTGATAAGGGTGATCAGCCATCAGAAGAAGCTAGCTCAAAACCCATTAAATAAAAACAAATAGTTTAATAGTATAAAGGAATCAAGGATTACATATAGATAAATGTAACATACTGTCAGATTCTCTGACTCAGATATCAATCAAATTCTATTGAATATCTAGCTACTTATACCTCTAGTAGATCAAGAGAGAGAGAGTTTACATTATTTTGTGCATAATACCTCGTGATAATATGATGGTGTCTTCAGGCACAGGCTAATTTATATCGTCGATACAAAGATTGAGAAGCTTCACTGATTTCTTGTTCAGTGGAGAGAGAGGAAAAACTGGAGACGAGGAGAGCTGATGAGGGTGGACTAGATGAAGGGAACTTCGAGGTGAGAGTGCCCTGAAAATGGGTTGTTTAGCCTTTTTATCTAAAAATTTCGAGTGTTAATTTGTTATACATGTGATGAGATGTTAGGGATGACTCAAACCAGCACATGTTCATCAACATGTGCAATAAGATCTCACCACAGGAAGTTGATAAACTGGAAGGAAAGTTTTATTTCCCTTTTTCTATCAATTTTCCACAAAAGTGTAAAATTTGTATGTTTCATTTTACCCAAAAAAATAATTATTTAATTCCACAAATAATTAAATAAAGTCTAAAGAAATCTTTCAAATCTAAGGAAAGACTCTTGTTCTATGTCTCCAGATTCTCACAGTATGCTTTCCTATTATCTTATTGCTATAATTCCAAAAAAAAGAAGAAAAAAGGATAACCTCTCTGGTCTTTGAATTGACAAATTATAGAAAAACAGTTTTATTTTAATTATAAAAATTTTAGTGAAGTCATTTTTAGTACTTAGATACATTAGATTTTCTTAAATATGTTGATAATACTTTAATAATGTGGAAAATAAAACTAGATGTGAACCAGTTCCCATGTTTTGTCAACCCTAACCCCCTTTTGACATTTTTTAGAATTAGAGAAAGAAGATAATAGGAGAGCACAGAACTTAGATGTAGAATTTGAATTAATGAAAAAAAAAAATACAGACTAATGTTCCCAGAAAACTAACTGTTACATTCTTATGTGCACCATCTCTGTCAAATGATTCCTTTCTTGTAAATTATCAGCCTTCAGTGCTTTAATTAGAAAAGTACATGTTTGGAATCTCATCAAAATTAGTTAGTCATAATATTTACATAATTCCAATCATTTTTACAGTTGAACATATAATATATGTAAGAAAAGTCATTTTTCATAATAATTATTGTAATTATATATGGTATGTAATAAGATTTTTCAAAAGTTTGGTGTATGATATTTATTTTTAATAGATTTACATACAGTAGAGCATCGATTATCCGACCCCCGATTAACCGTCACATCGGTTAACCTATTGTTCTAATCGGCAAATTTCAAATGTCCGCTAGTGATGTGGCGCTACAATATTTGGCTATGTCTTGGCTACTTTAATATTATTTTTGTTAATTTTTGTGTGTTTTAGCTGGCAACACTGGCTCAACCATGAAAGGGAGGCCAGTATTTAAACGAGACTTAATTTTCTAATTATGAGTGATTGTTTGTTTTGTGAGCAATAAAATAATTTTTAACGATACAATAGAGATGATTATTTTTAAAAATTTTTGTTAGACTTAACATGGATGAAAATTCAACGCAAAGTAGCTTAATAGCGATATACTAATATACTAATTACATGGGATATACTAATATACTATACTAATAATGTATTTTTTTCATTCTTTTCGGTTATTCGATTTTTTCAGTTATCCGACCAACCCAAGTCCCCAATTGAGTCGGATAATTGATGCTCTACTGTATTTACATTCTGAAATATAATATTATGTATATATAAAAAATAAAATCTGTATAAGATATAAAGAAACTTTCTCGTTTATCTTGTAAAGAAAAAATTATTATTCATTTCTATTTGGTTATTCAATTATGAATGTAAATAATTTTAAAATTTTTGAAATGTTTTTGACTTAGATGTAATTTTTTGTCATATTCTTTTTTAGGCTCTCGACAATTACTGGTCATCTTCCCCATGAAGTATTCGGTAGATCAGCTTATCATTATATTATTGCTGATGACATTCCTGTTGCACTTTTTGCTCATAAACTAAGTAAATAATTATTTTACTTTTTATAATATCCAACTATTGAGTACTTATGTGTATAACTGTGTACAATATATAATTAAATAATATATGTCTATTGATATACTATACTCACTCATATTTTGTTCTTGGATACTTATTAAATTAATATTTATTTAAGCTTATTTTATAAACTTAAGTCTAATATGTATTCAATATGTAATAGTATTGTGTTAATATTTAAGAAATTTTTTTGTTCTGGAAGAATATATTTAACTAATAATTTGATTTTATTGATATTAGAATTTATTCATACTAAAGGCAAAGAGTGTTTCGTATTATATATAAATATAAAACTTTAAATGTATGATGTATTGTTTCAGGAAAAAGGAATTATTAATGAAAAACTATACAATAGATAGATAGATAAATACATTAGGTAAAGTGTATAGAAACTATGTAGATGATAAAATTATATAAAAAGAACAACAACAAAAATCATCATTACTTTATCCAGCAATAAAATTTCTGACAAATAAACATTTATTTGTCAGAAATCTATTTCATGTGTTTGTGTGAAGACATTCCATCTGATAGTGTGTGAAAATAGAACATTTGCATGTTAAGTCTATTTCATATGTTTGAACTTGAAGATGAGTGTTGATGGTGTTCTTTTTATATTTGAATTCAATTTGTATTGTATCATTTATGACTAAATTATATTATTTAAAAGTTAATTTAATTGAAATATGTATTTTATTGTAATGTAAACAGTTAAATGACAGGTTAAACTATAATTTTTCTACTTGCTGTATTTTGTGGAATATATGATGCACTTCTATTTCAGCACAGAATATTTAGGAAAAATGTGTTTAGTGTGTATTTAAGCCATCTGACACCTTTGGTACTTGATCCTAAATATTTCTTACTGTATTTTGGTTTAAAATTAGAATGTATACTTTTATTTATCAGGGAAAAAGAGGAGTTTAAAAGAAATCATTAACAATTAAAATTTACTGTTAAATATTCTACATGAATACATGCAAAAGCTGCTTAGCTTATAGCAGCTAATATTCACAGATAAAACAATTTAACACAACAGACCAGACATCACACTCATTGACAGCACAATAAAATTACATACATTATAGACATATCCATTCCAAACACTCATAATGTAAAAAAAACACATGCACTGAAAAAATCAGAAAGTACACAGAACTCACCCAGGAAATAAGGCATCAGTGGAGGATGGATAGAGTGTTTATTGTACCTACTAGGGTTTCTCAAATGGAATCCCAGGAATCCTGTTTGTTTTTTTTAACCCGAGAAATCCCACAAATTTCTTAAAACTTCACTTTTTTCTTATTTTGTATTAAGATTGAGAAAATTTTGTAAATAGAAAGTATAATTAACTCATAAACTGTCATTTGTATTTATTAATTTTAAATCTACTTATTAGGTTTTTAAATTTTAGCTCATTATAGCATGTCACAAATGGTCAATAATCAATATGTAGCTTATTTGTGGCAGGACTGAAAATTCTTTACTTGTCAGAACCTGTAATATCTGGAATAATTGTATTTATGCTTGATTTTTAACCATGTCCAGTAGCTTCAATAACTGTGTAACGCCAGGCTGTGCAAATTGGGCAAGGATACAAATGAGTACGAAGTCTGCAAGTATGAAGTTTTTCTTCATAAACCTGATTATGAAAGATAAACGAACTACCAAATTATCAGGCTATAAGCTTGATGTTTCTATTAAAGCAGCCAAGGTAGACAAATCAAGAATACTAGAGAGCAAAAGAAGTACTACAATCTCAAAAACAAACTAGAAATTTTCCAGACTACAGGTGAAAAAACACATAACATCTGTCTCTCTTAAATGCATTAAAGACGATTCCACCCACATGAATTGAATCAGAAAGGGCATTCTCAATAGCAGGACTTTTCATTAGTTAAATAAGAACTGGATCGAGTGATTGGAGTATTGACCATCTTTGCTTTTTAAAATCTTATTATAAAAATTACAATAATATTTTGTATTATGTTTTATTTAAAAAAAAACAAAAATTACTCTTTAAGTTAGAATTTTGATCTGAGTTTTAATATGATTTTGGAAGTTGCAGAATGTATTAAATTACTTTAAAAAATGAAAAATAATTATATCATTTGATTTCAAGATATTTTGTATATCTTAAACATAATTTTTAATGTATTTCTTACACAGCATTATTAATTTGATTTTGGAAGTTGCAGAATGTATTAAATTCCTTTAAAAAATGAAAAATAATTATATCATTTGATTTCAAGATATTTTGTATAACTTAAAAATAATTAATTCTATTCCAGGATCCTGGAAAACCATTCACTTTTATCCCGGGACAAACAAAAGACTGGGAAATGAGAAACCCTAGTACCTACTGTTCTCTCTTTACAGGTATCATACCATACACACTACACAAAAGCCTGGAAACATTACAATAGAATAGAAACAAATACATCATACTACAGAAGGCAACTATATTGAATACATGTCCTATTGTTAGGAAATTCTTGAATACAGACACACACACACTGACACAGTTATTTAATTTTTTTTTTTTTTTGTTATGGTTACTATGCCTTGACTCTTGTCCGGCATAGTACACAGCCACCGGTGTAAACTGAGTAGAACCCACTAAACCCAACATAATATTAATAAAAACTCTTTGGAGAGACAGAAAGGTTTATGATTGCCATACAAGACCAGGTCCTAAATACAAGAAATTATAGAAAATACATCTTAAAAGACACAACACTCAAAGGTGACACCTGTAAAAAATGTTACATCATATATAAGACTGTACAATACTGTACATCACTTCAGGTTGCAAGCTTTTAACATAAACTGACTATTTACGTTGGCATAATCAAATAGCAAATGTAATACATCAAAAGCTTGAACACAGTCAAAACTTCTACACATTCAGGAACCTTACTACAAATACTCTTCAGACAATCATAGAAAATAAAAAAAAAATCCCCAGGAATTTTTTGGGAGTGGTCTGTCCTGGATATGTTGGGGCTATATTTCTCATTACCCAATTGCCTCATCATGGGTTTGGCCAAACCTGCAATGGATTTGAAAAGAGGTCTTATTGCTCATAAGCTAGAAAGAGTAAAACAAAAAAATACCTGTCACTCTAAATTACATTATCTTATACAAGGCAATTCCTCAACATGTTTTCTATGCTTTTCAAACTGTGGTTTATTTTTAACATCATCTTCATTCCCTGGGACATGTTTGAATCCTGGGATTTAATTGAGGAACTACCGTAATTTACCAGTTCAATGAAAAATTGGAACATAAAATGCTCTCTCTATTACTTTCAATTAATAATAATAATTGGAACTGCATAAGTATTTATTTTGTTGAAATATATGGTATAAAATTTTATCAATAATTTGAGTAAAGTTATGGTTTATTAATTTTTGTTGTTTGAAAAATATAGAAATAATTAATAACAATAAAGGAATATGAAATAAGTTTAAACTGTACATTAAATTAGCTTTTTTATTTTATTTTTAGTGTTTGCCAATAATGTTGGAAGAGGCTTAATAGTATACCGATTAAGAACTTCTAACCAAGGAAGAGTTTATTTGAAGAGTTCAGGATATCTGCAATATGATAAATCATCATCAAAAATTGATCATTTTGTCTGTGTTAACAAACTTCTCAGGTATTAATTAAAATATTTAGCAAAATTATTTATAAAAATTTCAGTTTTAAGTCAGTTATAAATTATTGATGAAATATTTAATTATGGTGCATTAATCAATTAAAACAAATGTTATAGATAATTCTCTAATTATTAGAATGCCAAATAGTCAGAGTTATCCTAATAAATTACAGTAGAGCGTCGTTTATCCGAAAGTCGGTTATCTGAAACGCCGGTTATCCGAAAGAATTCCAGTCGGCCTAAAGTATAATTTTTGTTTGTTTTATATTTTTCTATGTATTTATTTTGTTTGTAAAACATAAAGAAATAATTTTTAACGATACAATAGCCACGATACAATAGCCACGATTATTATTTTAAAAAGTTTACGTTAGGCTTAACATCGACGAAAATTCAATGCAAAGTGACACGCAACGGAGAAAAATTTCAACATGGGATAGGTTAATATATTTTTTCGTACATAATCGGTTATCCGAAAAATAAGTTATCTGAACAACCCCAGTCCCCAATTGATTCGGATAAACGACGCTCTACTGTATTATCAGAAGTACTCTGAATGAAAAGTAATTAAAAATTATTAAAAAGTTATAAAAAAAAATTAGAATGTAATTAATTTTAATATAAATTTAATAGCTTGACTGAAATTTAATTATTAAATATTTATGAGTTTGCTTACATGGCAAAATTATTTGTAATAAAAATTACATTATATATTTATGTAGTATTTCATCAGATAATTAATTAATTAATTAATTTTATCAGATCATTATTAAAAAAACTGAATTGATTAAAATATAATTAAACCTTATAACATATAATAATTAGATTTAACCTGTTCACTGTACTATAACTTGTTATTATTATTAAATTAATATAATTTATAGTAGACATATTTACTAATTTAGCTCTTTTTATGCATGAATCAAAGAATATGCTGAAAAATTATAAGAGAAAACTTATAATTTTTTAAAAATTAACTTACAATTTTTCCACATTTTACAGCTGTTGTACTTTTTGTACACAGGTATCAAAGCAAACTCATATTCTTGGAACTAAATTTTCTAGTGAGAAAATAAATATAGATAATAACTATATTATGATGCATCCACTTTATAAAAATATGTTATCACCATATTAAAAATGAAATTAAGACCATCAAAACATTTCTTCTACAGTGTAAATATTGAGCTTTACTGCTGGAGTGTGATGTTTTACATAAATTTAGTGTTTCTCAAGTTACAATAGTAATAGTATTTAAAATATTTATTGTTTTTGAATAAGAAATTCAAAGCAAGGTTTCAGCAGTCAGCATCATGGAATTTACTGAAAGATAATAAAAGTGTGTTTGACAAAGAACAATAAGTAGGTCTTGTAATGAATATAGTGTTTAATATTTGAAAAATTTTTGAGAGTTTTTTCAGATATTGATTAATTCATTTATCATGATATTTTAATTTTCATTATAACAATACAAATGATTTTCTCAAATATTGAAAAAAAATTGAATTTTGAAAAATTAATGTTATTGGAGAAGTTATTACTAATATAATGCTTATGAAAAAGAAAGAATTAAATTTAATGATTGGAATAACTATTTTATTTATATTCAGAAATTTGATATTGACAATGCTTTATTTATATGCTAATTTTATTTAATTAATCTATATATTATTCTCATCTTTTTAGTTTATGTGTACAGAATAAAATAAATAGTTTAATTACAGTAATCAAAAATAAAATTAATTTCTTCATAGCTAAAATTATTTTACAAAACCTTCTTTTTTTAGTGATGAAGAAGGTGAAGAAGAATTAAAGAAATTTATTGAACGCTTCACTCCACATATTCACAATACTACAGTGCACTCTATGTATGAATCAATCTGTTCTGTTCAAACATCAGGCATGATTGAATCAAATGGAAAAAGTGAAAAGGAACAGAATAATCACATGGTAACTTTAGAAAAAATGCCAGTTGTTACAGAAGATAAAAGACAGGAAAGCCAGTTAAATTTAACTCAAAAGAAAAGTCTTTCAGTTAATAATAATAGATCCTATTGTTATCTTGGAATGACTACAAATGGAATAAAATCAGGACATCTTTCAAGTATATGTAATAATGATTGTAAGAAACAGTCTAATATAGTTTCAAATTGTGCATATGATTTAAGTAGTAGAACTATAAATGGTTATAGAATCACAAACAGAACAGATAATACAAAAAGTACTGCTTCTCACAAAACACAGTTCTTTCATTCAGAAAAGAAAAATTATGCACATTCAGAATGTAGCAGCAATGATGATAATGACAGTTCTTTAAGTGATGAATATGAAAATCAGTGTTCAAAACAACATACTAAAATAAAATCATCGTTATCACCTATTGACTGTTATCAGTTATACTCTATAAATCAGTTCGATGTTAGAACTTCACCACAATCAAATTCTAGTCCATCTATAAATGGTTTATCTGAAAATCAATATACTAATGATTCTAATAATTCTTCTGAAAATCCTCCACCTTGTAAAGTCTTCAAAACATTTACAGAATCCAGCAACAAAGTAAATTCAGATTTGAAGGTACCTGTAAAGTCATGGTTTTCTGATAATGAGTCTTCAATGATAAAAAACAACAACTGTAGTTATGATGGAAGTTTAATACAAAGTAACAATCACATTGTCCATCAAAAATTAGAATCCAATTGCAGGCCGGATAGTAATGCTTCAAAAAGTTTTGCAGACATTCTTTCCACTGGTATTTCTACTAACAATGGATCTTGTATATCAGAACATTCAGGTAATTTTTTTTATTGTGTTTAAATTTTATTTACTGTAAATTGCAGTGTAGTAAGTTGCTTTTTTTAAACCTAAAAAAGTCTCCAAAATGTGATAGAAATACCATATTCACATTTTATTTCTAGCCTACTGTATGTTTAGAGGTTGATTTACAAAAAATAAAAATATAGCCTAAACCAGAATTTTGAGTTAAAAATTTTTTGATTGAATTATACACTGCACTTTATAATACGTGTATGTTATGTTATCTGTAATAAATATGGATTGGAAATTATGATGTGAAATTCAGCTAAAATATTAAAATAATAACTTATTTGCTTTAAAAAGACCAAAACCTATGCATTTAAAAATTATTTATTACAGTTCTTTTCAGGCAAACAATAGTTGTGTTACAAATTTCTTTGTAAATTAGAACAAATTACAGCATAACAAGACAAGTTTGCAGTTGAAAAGCTTTCCCTGTTATTGCAATAGACTGACTAAATGACTGCTCAGTGCTGACACTCATAACTACAGCATATTTCAGTGAAATATGCTGTTGAGTGAAAAATCAAATGAATTTGATTTTTCACTCAAAATTTCAACCATGTCTTTAAGCTCTTTTAAACCATGATTGCTTTCCATAATTGATTTAAATTTCTAATTAACCTTTCTACGGTTTTGAAGAACTGCTGAGAGCTTTTGGTTAATGTCTCTAATTATTTTCATTGCCTCTGATAGTGATAGCTTCTCACTCAAATTTAGTTATTGCATTAATAAGAAATGCAAAATGAGTTGAAATAATTAACACTACAAGTAATAAAGAGCATACAGAGAAGTTGCAGTCATTTTTAAATCCTTTTTAATTTCAGTCAAGGACTGATAGCAGATCACTTGAAGATGAATACTAAAATCTTTAAATTAAAAATTTTAAATTCATTAAAAAAAGATCAATGATACCATTAAAAACAATATATATATATAATAAAACTGTACACAGATGCCAACCTTTATTGTAGGATCCAATGCCACCAAACAGCTTAAAATAGTGCTAAATGTCTTGACAGTAGAAATCAAGTGTACTTATAAATGATGATTAATTTGATACTAGAGTCCTCTAGTGGAAATCTGGTGACTAGAGAAAAATTTACATTAAAAAGAAAAAAAGAGTAACTTGTTTCTAAAGTCTTTTTTAGTTAAAATGTTTAGACAATCCTTGGTTTATGTAGAATTATAACCAACATTTCATTCTGTACTTAAGGTTTTGAAGTAAGCTCTTCCAAATTATGAACACGATAGTTGCTTTTCATCATAATCTAGATATCATACTAGTGCTTTGTAATTATCTAAACAATAAGCTACACTTTTAAGCCAGGTACATGTTGGGTTGATTGTTTTTGCATGACCTAATTACCAGAGGTCTGATCAGGTTACACCTATGTGAGGGCGCGAGATTCAGGGATGTCTTACGTTCAGGTCAGTTGGTCAGTTGAACCAGCAGGACGTGACCAGAGAGCCCAGTCCAAACCATTATAATCAACCAACTTGTAGTTCTTTGTGAGAGATTAAATGGGAATTTTGTGATTAGAGATCTTTACACCCTAATACCCTAACAGTTCACCAATGCATAATTACTGGCTCTGGAGGTAAAGCTAAATTTAGATTTAATTCCTTAAATAACAATTCTTCTTGCATAGTTTGTAAACACTTTTTATGTTAAAGATGAATATATCAGCATTACCAGATATTTTCAGCAATCACATTAATTAAGACCATGAGCAAGCAAGTTATATGAGGGTTAATTTTTTTTTTCAACCTCCACCAACACATGAAAAAAAATTGGAATCATTTTAAAGCCTGATTTAGATGAAATGTAAGCAGTCAACATTGTTTTGCATGTGAACCCAGATTATTGGCTGTTTAAACATTTACATTAAGTATACTGGAACTGGACTGATTTGAAATTATTTTCATGCAGTCTGAAAGTGACTGAAAGTTTGTGAACATGAGCATTTGAAAAGATCTTATATATATCCTGTAAGAAGTCTTTTAAAAATAAACAAATTTCTGAAAAATTGATCTCCAAACTTTTATTTTATTTTCTGTACTGTATAAAAAAGAATATTTAATATACAGTAATTGAAGAAAAGTAATTATTTAACCCTATTTTAAATAAATTTTCATTATTTCTACAAAACAGTTTACCTAATTGAGTCAAGAGTATTTGTAAACATTCCTCTCTTAATCTTTTTTTTTTTATTGATGGAGAGATGACCCAGATACTACTGTAGTGACTCAAGATTGAATTTGGGCGAGCAGTCTCAGGAATTTTTAGAGTGATCTGTCCTGGATATGTCAGGTATATTCCTCACCACTCTGCCATCCCAATTTGGACCTGGGCAAACCCATGATGGAAATGAAAAAAGACATTCTTAGTGTACATAGTGTGAAGAGAGTGTCAAAAATGAAGAAAATGCTTTTTTAAATAATTTTAATATTTACAATTCTATATTTTCATATTTTTGATTTGGAGCCATCCATAAATAATAATATAATATGCTAAAATTCCACGTTTTTAACCTCCTCTCTCCTATATCATTCATATTTACATTATGACAAATACTGTGCACTGCATCAACTATGTAATGGGATTATGTAATTACAGATATTAGTATAAAATGACTTATTTATGCTTTTATTAAAATAAAATATTATACAACAATGGCATTACATTAATCAAAATTTTATTTTCATATACTTTGCTAACTCCCATGTAATGTGTTCTTCAATTGACACAATGGGATGTTGGAGGTATGTGTATCCAAGGGAATGCCTTATCCTATCATGTCTGTCATCAAAATCCATCCACTCAGCACCTTCTGAATTATATTCCCAAATAAAGCACTCCAAATAGATTCAAAAGTTTTCTCTCCAATCCATGACAGACAATGCAATCTCCAAATTTAGAAAATGTTATAGTCTGTCACGTCTCTATATTTCCGTTTTCCTCCCTTTTTTTTGTAATATTTTGAAAATAAACTTTGAATTTTTCAAAGTCTATTGTACTTTACCAATCACTTCATTTTAATGTAGCTATAACAGACTATAATGTTTTGTTGCTTAAGCACTATAAAATGCAATTAATCGAATACTAGGCATCCTTTCATCTTTTTATTTGTTTATTTAAATTATTAAATAAACAAATAAAAGGATGAAAGGATGCCTAGTGTTCAATTAATTGCACTTTATAGTGCTTAAACAACAAAAATGTATAACAACACTCTTTCAAATTAACAAAAAAGACTATACAGGTATACCGCAACTTACGTTGTTTTGAGTTACGTCGTTCCCGATAATACGTCGTTTGTCAAAAAAGTATAAGTCATTTTATTTGACTTTATGTCTGTCCGCCACAAATATTGAAGTCGTAATATCAGTAGAAAAGCATTTAAAGCACATAACAACACTCTTTCAAATTAACAAAAAAGACTATACAGGTATACCGCAACTTACGTCGTTTCGAGTTACGTCGTTCCCGATAATACGTCGTTTGTCAAAAAAGTATATGGAAAAATAAAAATCAAGTTTAAGTCATTTTATTTGACTTTACGTCTGTCCGCCACAAATATTGAAGTCGTAATATCAGTAGAAAAGCATTTAAAGCACATAAAATCATATTAAAATATATAAATTTACAAATATTTACTGTATTTAAAGTGCATGCATTCGTACATTTAGATTATTTTTTTCTGTACTATATTAAAAACTAAAATTTATATGTTTGTAAGCTTAAAATAGATCCTTATTAACCATATATTATTAGAAATGCATTAATAAATAAAATACAGAACCAGGAATGGTAATTTATGGTTTAGCCTAGTGACAAGTAGATTTGGAGACAAGTAAATTTGACTTACGTTGTCTCTCCTGGAACAAATTACCGAAGTAAGGCAAGGTATACCTGTAATGTGTTACCAGCCACAATAAAGTAAATGTTTGATGTACACTTACTTTGTTCTATCTTTTAATGTTATTATATAAAAGTTTAAGTGAAAAGTTTAAATTTTCAAAGAATGAACTTTAAGTATCATACATTTATCATTAATCAGTATCATACAGGCTTTTTGAATGCAATATGTCATATTGCATTCAAAAAGCCTGTATGATACTGATTAATGGTAAATGTGAAATATGACATCACAAGGATCATTTCCCTCTCTTTCCCTTGTCACATTGTGTCGTATTCTGAACTGCTCTCTCTCCCCATGAGGTGTGACATCATTTGTGGAAAACTCCTGTAAACTTTTCAATTGATATGTTGATAAAGAATTGACACACTGTTTGATATAAATCAAACAGTGTGTCAATCATGCAATAGTCACGTTTCAAAATGTCATTACTAGTCATTGTGACATATATTCTACATGTCAAATAATACTTTAGCCACTTATTTTGCCTTGTATTTACAATCATAAATATTAAATACTTTTAATTCTCTGATATGGTTGTGTACACAATGTGTGTTACTATATGGAAGGCAATCATTTAAACAAAGTGGAATGGAGCATTTTAGTCTTGTGCAAGTTTTGTACAACAGATATTGGCTGTTTATGCATTGTTTAAATCAGTCTTACACATCTAAGCACATTGCCAATACCAAATCTATCAGTATCAGCTCATCTGGGGTTAGTCTGTTTTGGCGGCAGCAGCAGCATGCAAGCATTGTTGGACTAGCAGGTATGACAGTTGATTTTTTAATTCATGAGCATGCATAATAGACTCCATTGTGCATGACCAACTAAATCATTAAATGAACACCACTATGTCTCCATAAACCTTCTCAAGAAGAAAACTGTTATTTATTGTTTTTTGTGATACTGACATTGCAACTTCAAATCATTCCACTCTTATGTTCTAAGCCAGTCTTTCTCATTTGATGGTCTATGGACTTCTGGGATCTAAGGAACAAATTTAGTGTCCATGGCATCACTTATGTAAAACCCCAACTTTTTAAAATTCACTCATTTTTGCAATAGTTTGTTGACCTGACTTGTGATGCCTCATTGATAATATTTTCCAAAGAATGTACACTTGACTAATTCTGAGTGAATTGTATTTTCTGATTATTAAAAACAAGTAAAACGGTGAAGCCATTCTTGGGATGAGACTATGTCCCAGAGAATGTGAGCAACGCATGTGCAAATCTCGCACTCACACCTGTTTGTAGAAACAGTCTCAGCATTTTGTATTTTATTTTGACCCAGTTCTCAATCCCCTGACTACCTACAAGTCTGGTTTATTTTATGTGTGCATGATTTTGGCACCATATACTCTGTGCCAAACTGCAACTCCTGACATGTACTCCTTCTCATACCTCTAAGGTGTGCAGCTGTTGACAGCAGTGTGATTTTAGAGACAAGACATAATCTCATTAATTAGGTGGAAAAGCTTTGAAGTATCTAGTTCCATTTTATTCCACATATTTTTGTGAACAAATGTTTTCAATATTTTGTTGTCAGAAGAGCAAGTGTAGAAATCGTGTCAATATTGATCCTGGTTTAAGGTTAAAAGTAATAATTCCTTCCATATCTGGTACAGTATTTTTTAGAAATAAAAAGAGACATGATTTCTCCCGTAATATTTAGACTGAGAGCACAGTCGGCCCTATCATAGGGCAAACGGAGCAGCCGCTCCAGGCGCTAAGTCCTAGGGGGTGCCTCGGTGGTAAAGTAAATTAAAGGGTATAAATTAGGGGCAACCAAGGGGGGCGCCATAATAGGATCTCACTCCATCCTAAAACTAGCCTCGGGCCGGCACTGACTGAGAAGTCACTAGCATAAAAATGAATGTTAAAAACCCTCACTGTAATTACTTTTAATCAAGTGACCTGTTTGTGCTTGGATTTGGCTCCATCAGCAAAGTTTTTACAGTGACAATATGTATTGTCACATCTTGTTTATGTATAAGTTTGTAGTGATATATCACATATACAATGTAAAGACAATGATTATATTCTATGATTTTGCCCTTTTCCCCACCCCATCATAAAATATTGTGGTCACATGATTAAAAATAATTATGGCTAGGGTTTTTATACTAGTGGAGTCTCAGCCTTATATTGAATAGCTATTAGACATGTTATATATTTTTAACTTGTTATAAATAAAAGATAGTATAATTTAATGTGTTTGTTTTGAATATTACTGCTAATTTATCAACTACATCTACTGCGCAGATACCAAATGTCCAAAAATTATGGGGTCCACAGCTCTTATCTAATTGGAAACCACTGTTCTAAACAATTTCTTAATCAAACTTTTGAATGTGCTTTTGCACTTGCATTCCCTCATTCTCCATCCAGTTTTCAAAACTTTTTTCTTTTCCTTTTTTTAAATGTTAAATTTACTTCTGATTGAATTTTATATGATCATTTCTCAATCCTAACTCTTGCACTCCTAATTTAGATACAGTCAGACAAGGAAAATAAGTTGCAACAATTTTGACTTACTGTATATGATCAAGATTTTCTTAAATGTTTGAAGCATATTAATGTCAGGTGATTTAGTCTGGAGATTGCAACTAGATGCTCAAAATTATATGAAGTCTTTTTTTTTCTTTAATCAAAAGAATATTTATCAGTTTGATTTTTCAGACTATGTTGTTGGTTCAACAATCTCATGATTGAAGTGTATCTGTTGTTTTATGAAGCAATATTAGAGAGAAGAACATATAATTTATTTCTTGCATAAATTATTTAAGGACATTGTGTTAAAATTACTTGGCAGTTTAATAACCATAAATTTAATAACTGAAAAGTTTTTAGAAAATGAGATCACTTCTAGAAAATGGCCATATTTCAAGATCAGTATACTAAGAATGAGCTGCCTGATTCCTAATTATACTTAGTTTTCCACAAGTTATACCTTAAACAAGATCAAAGATTTTCTGTCTCCTTCAAAAGTTCAACAGTTTTAACAAGGAGCAAGACTGTTTTTTAAAACTTCTTTTAGCATATTGATCTCAAAAAATCTTTCATTCAATGATAAGTTAATTATTGATAGTTTTTTGCCAGCAGGCTTCAAAGTATATGGGATTTTTCTTCTCATGACATGGATAAACTATGATGAGCTTATATTTTTGTAATGTTCAACTTACTCTTAACCAAGGTGATAGACTGCTTGAAACATGGAATGAAAGCATTTATATATAAATATTTAAGATGATAATTCATAATGGGCAACAAAGATTTTCCAGATTAAGGAAAGTTGCAGAAATTGTTTTGGTTATGTCACTTAGTAATGCTGAAGAAGAAAACTTTGACATTATAAATAAAAATTAATTTGATGTCAGAAATTGTTTACAGAACAATGAATGTTGTATTCTCTGACTACTAGCAAAATGCAATGGTTTTCAAACAATACTAAATGGCATGAATAATAGGCTGACTCTGATCTCTTAAAGAAAGCTAAGATTGCCATTATAAGTTACAATGACTGCCATTGTAAAAAAGCAATAGGCATCAGCCTGTTGCTCCAGGGACCTGGAATGAACCTGAGCAAGAAAACGCAGAAATTTTCCATAGGTGATTTGTCATGGGTATAATTACATATGTAATTAGCCAAATATATGTTATTAATCAGATGATATAGCTGGATTCTTATCAAACTAACAATAAGGCTGTTTAATTAATTAGATATTAAACTATTAAGCATTTTGATTAGAAGTAGATAGTTAAATTGCCATGTTTTGTTAAATTTAATAATTATAAATAAACAAACTTAATTTAGAATATTTTAGAAAAATGTTTTTTCAACCTGTTTGTCATCGAGGACCAGTATAAAATTATGGATAATTTTACATGGACCAAGTAATTATATGAATATATGAACAATGAATTATACTTATTTATTAAATTTCAATATGCTTATGTAGAAACACTGTATATAACAAAGTACATACGGTAGAGTATTTCTAGATTACTATTTAAATGTCACCCATAATTAACTGGGTCAGCTTCAGTATTGTCAGATTTTTCTATGGACTGGTAGTTGAAAAACACTGTTCCAGAAGAGAAAATCAGCCTGGAGCAAGATTCAAACTGCAACTCCTGCTTATTAAGCAGATGCATTGCCAGTTATGCTACCCAGACTTCCTTCAGTTCTAGATTTATTAATTTTAATTTAGATATTATCATACTAGCAAGTGTAGTGAGTGATCATTGAGTAACATTAAAAAAAAAGAACTTTTTTTGAAAAATAGTTGTTTGAATACATAAAAGAAATGTGTTTTTTAACATATTCAAACCAAATAAAAATAAAATAAGTACATAACTATAACTCAAAAATGGATTTTCACTCCATAGAGATGTTTGTTTTTAAAAGTTGATGTTGGCATTTCATTGGGATAGCTAAATTTCTAGTTGTTACAAAGATTTTAAAGTTACTCCCACATATTGGACATATTATACAGGCTTGTTCCCATGTAACTTCATTCACCAGGTCTGAAGCATAGGTTGATAGCACAATAGTTTATATAGCCCTTTCTTTACATTGGTTTTGTGTTCACAGTCATGCTAGAGGGAGTGGGATATTTCCCCTACATATTCTCTTAGCATAATGGGTGAAAGCTCTCCTAATAAGAGTTTTGAATGCTAATGCTTTATATTATATAGATTGTAGAATATTGCCAGTACAGTGATACCCCGAACTTACGCGATAGGTGGGACCGAGCGATAACCGCGTAAGTCAGGGTATAATTTTGCAATTTGTGTAAAACCCAAGTTGGATGTATGTAAGCTAATAAATGTTCTCGTTAATCTTATCTCGTCTTTTGATTTGTTCACGGTTGGAAGAAATCACCATATAGAGTCTCTCAAGTCTCTGTAGATATAACAAACACAGAAATAAGTAACAGAAAATAAATTCTGGCTATAATATCAATTCCACATGACACGTCTGAACATGTAAGCTGAACAATAGTATGGGGGGAGTGAGTAATCAAGAGTTGCGTGGCGCTCAAACAAAAGACGAATCGATGAGATTTGAAAATTGCGTAACTCTGGGTTCGCGTAAGTCTAGGTATTACTGTATTTAAAGACTGATGTTTGGGCTTGTGGTACATCATTGTGGTAATGCTCTCACCTTAGAGCTTGATACTCAAAATCAGATTGTTCAGAAGATCTTCTGGAAATGATAAAAGTATGTTAGAGGAACAGTAGCTAATTTCCTACAGGATTCAAAGGTGGATTAAAACCTGAATCATGCATGCTCTCTATAGGGTTGAGCTAGACAATTCATATGTCTGATATTGTTATTTAGATATTGCTCAACAGATCTGGCTTTGAAGACAAACATTATCATCCTGTCAGATGAAATTGTCACCAGTTTTGCAAGCAAATGGTTTGACATGCAGTTCTAAGGTCACATTTCAAAGTCTGTGAATTACAGATCAGTAATTTTAAGCCACCCATATATCTCAATTTGAGATTGGTCAGCACAAAGTTAATTTTGCTGATACCTATGGCTCTCTGTCTCATCTTCTGTTAAATGATATCTCAAAGATGTATCTATAAAGATTTAATTAAAATGTCATCTAAATGACTATTAGAAGTAATGCAAGCTTAAAAACATTTACTTTTAAAGGATTATAAAAGGGTTACTTTTAAAGGTTAACTACATTACAGTTTTACATGTTTAGAAACATTTACAAATTTTTAGTAACAGTAGTTTAGTTAGTTTCATTTGTAATCAACTAAATGTTAATTTTTCTGATTATGATTAAAATCATCTTCAAAATTTTAGCATTTAATTTGATTTTATTAGTTATTAGTGAGTTTGCCGACACTGGTAAAGATTGGGGACCTAAAATTCCACTTCTCCAACACCAGTGTGAGTTTGCCAACTGTCAAGGGGGGAAATGACATTACTTCCATGTCAGAAACAGTCTAAGGCAACATTTCCCAACCTTTTTTCATTAGTGTACCCTTGTGGCATTTCCAATTTTCCAACTAGCAATGCATGCACAAATCTCACACTGCCTGTTTGTAGAGAGTATTGCCATTTTGAATTTTATTTTGACTCAGTTCTCAGTCCCTTGAGTACCTACAAGTTTGTTTTTTTTTTATGCATGAATGATTTGGGCACCAAATACTTTGTTCCAAATTGCAACTTTTGACAGGTACTCTTTCATACCTCTAAGCTGGTAAGCAGGCAGTATGATTTTATAAACAAGACATAGTCTTGTCGATAAAAAATTAATAAAAATACTGAATAAGTAATGGAAAAAATTACCATTTGTAGAGAAAATCTGGAGAAAATAGCTATGTCCTTTTTTTGCTAACAATAAAAATACTTTTTATAAATAAAAGAATACTTTTTCCAAACAACACATGGGAATATTGTTGAGAGATAATAATAATACAGTAGAGCATCGTTTATCCGAAGGTCGGTTATCTGAAGGAATTCCAGTCGACAAATTTAAATTTTCGCCAGTGCTGTGGCGCTGTAATCTTTGGCTATGTCTTCGGCTACTCAAATATTTTACGTTTTTGATACTAAATTAACTTCTGAAGTATAATTTTNAGTTGAAACTGCATTTTTATGAATAAAAATTTGACAAACTATTTATCGTTTTATGACGAGTAAAATTTTTTCGTCGCGTTAGCGGCTTTTAAGTAATGCGTAAACTTTCGAGGGGCGAGGCCCTTCGGACCGCAAGGCATAGGCGGTGGCCCACATCGTCCATGCCTTACGCCACTCTTGGTCATAGAAATGATGTAATTTGAATATAAATTATTTATAAATACGTATGTCAAGTTATATTTTTATTACTACGTAAAATATATTTAAGAGATTACGACCACTGTGCTGGGTGAGACGTTGTTGAAACAAAAAAGTTATGCATTCCATCACGTACATAAACAGTGTCATAATTCGCCAAGTGCAAATCAGCAAATTCGTAAAATTTTTTGTTTATTTTGAACAATCCGGATAATCGAAAATCCGGATAATGGAGGTTCTACTGTACTATTAATTTGTGATATATAACATATTATTTTTTCTGCCATAATAAGTAACTTTTTTCTGTACCCCTAAACAACCTGTTGCATACCCCTGGGGGTACGCATACCCTGAGTTGGGAATCACTGGTCTAGGATCTGTTTGCCTATAGGCAGTGGTGTTGAAGACAGAGATAACACGTGTCTTACAATTAACCCATTTATTAAACAAAGTGATGATTACAAAATTCACAAGGTGTTTTCCCTTTGGGCACTGGTTCCTGAAGTACAAAGTTGTCTTGAAGTGGCATCTTGGGAACAGCAAAGATTATTGGTGTTGGCAATGTCAGCCCTGGGACAGTAGATGGGTTTTCTGCCAAATTACGAAGTTCTGACTTGATGGAGTGACCAAAGGCACTGTTGTTCACTGGCACACAAATTATAATACACTGGTATTAGGTTAAGGATCTGTGTGTCAGACCTTGAAATCTGAAGTTTTTATAGTTTTCCCCCTCTCCATCTACCTTTTGGATTGACCCAATGCCCCTCATCTTGCTTCCCGATTGGTCTCTCCCCTGTCGCCAGGTGAAAACCAAGACCAGTTTAGGTTGCGAGAAAGGTCTGTTTCGGAGAGTCTATCTGATACCTTCTGTTGACTTTGATCGGGAGATGTTGATAGAACTATAAACCTTGCACTCGTAATTTAGTCCGTTGTCTCCCTTTTCTGTCAATTTAGAATTTTAATGATCACATGCAATGACTCTTTGACCATCAACCCTTCCCCCTTTCTGATTTTCTAACGTAGATTGATTGTTTATGAGCACTCATGTCGAAGTTCCATCTTTCCAGTCAACATTCCACTATAATCAATTGTTCCCTTGTAGTCATGCAAATCTACTGAACTACAATGTTAACACCACACGTTAATAAAAATCACTGTCTATGCTTTTAGTGTAACCCTGGTAATGTCAACTATATATACGTTTGTAACCTGTTAATTTGCTCGGGCTACCTGTATTCTGGCACCTGGCACCCACCCTGTATCTAGTTTACGCACTGTTAATCTGCACACTGTATTTACGTTAGTATCTGTTCATATGTCAGTGCTGTTTGCGATCTGTAACATGGCACTCCCAACTAGTGATGTGCCAGGTATCCGTATCCGTGGATATCCGAGGGAAAAAAAGATTCGTATCCGTATCCGTATCCGTTACATTTAGCGGATCTTTAATGGATCTTTTATCTTAATGAATTTCATTACTTATATGAAATTTTAAAGATAGGTAGCAATAAAATACTAATAACTTATTCAAATCACTTTTTATTTCTTAAAATCACATATTGGCACATTCATATTGAAAAAATTTTATCATGCAAAATTCATTTACTATCGTAAAATATTTCCATACTACACTACTAAACTTTTTGTCAACATTGTTTTTATTTTAATTTAACTCAACACTCTCCAAAGATACAAACATAATCTATGCTATCTATGTCATACTAAACTATAAACAAAAAAATGCGCAGTGCAAGTGCAAGTCAAAACATGTCGCGTTACTAACACAAAACGTCAACTATCGGTCCAAGGTCACAAGCACTGGCGCCGACTGAGTACGAAAGTTGAGATCCATATCCGTATCCGCGGATATACATTTTTAACGATCCGGCACATAACTACACCCAACCTGTATTCCTCTGTAACATTCTTGTTATCGTTATTATTTTTTCTGCTGATTATTCCTTATAAAACACTGTTGCAGAACGCCCATGGATCCCAACCCTTTTCTTTTCATCCCCTTTCCTTTCTCACCCCCACCCCATCTTCCCCCCCTTTTCCATAACACAAGTCATACCAAAGAGTGATACCTCTACTACTACTACTACTACTACTACTACTAATACTAATACTAATACTAATACTAATACTACTAATACTAATACTACATCACCGTGTTGTGTTTGTTTCACAACTATAGTTGTTTTTCTCTCTCTCTCTTTTTACATAACTTATGCAACCTTTGTTCTGATTTAACAGTAACTTTCCTTCTTTTTCTATAGTGTAATATATTAATTTGATTTTGAACTTCATCTGGAACCTCGCACATATTATCATAACAAAATAAATATAAAACAAACATAATAGTTGTCATTTCATCATGTTAATTCTTTTTTTTTTTTTAATTTTGTTGAACTAAATAACTAATGAGAAACATGGGTGATAATCAAATAATGTTGTGTTTAGAAGATGGAAAATTCTAGATAAAAGTTTTCTGGTAAAAACTATAAGTTGTGCTTTTAATTCTGTATATTTTGAAAATGGATCTGATTAGACAGTCAGTTTGTAAAATATTTTCATCTCAGAATGATTTCTTAATGGTTTTTTTTTTAATAAATGAAAAATAACAAGATTTCTATTTTTAACTTTAGAAATTGCTTATCAAATTTAATTAGTTGTTACAGTATAATACATCATATTTCCTCAATTTTAAAATGCATAATTTTTACTTATTTGAACTAGAAAAGACTATCAATGGGATGTATAATGAAATAAATACAAAAATATTTGCCTTTAGTTATAAGATTAATATACTATTGTCTCCATAGAAATAAATTATATGGTAAAAATATATTATTAATAGTACCAGACCAAACATCTGGCTTTCAGAAATTCAGCTAGTTTTGAATTTGGCAGCTATACTTTACCATGTAACCACTTTGTTTTGGTTTCCATAACATATATGTTGCATGACACCAGTTCTGGGGTGTGACTGTTGGCATGCAATGTGCTAAAAAATGGAAAGTAAAGATCAAAATTGTTTTTATTTTATATTTTAAGCCTGTATCCAGAAAACCAGAAAATTTGGACCACTTTCACTCTCAAGTTTGCTGGATATTTGGACCAGTAATGTATTTGAATAACCTTTTTGTTTTTTTTTTATTTTAGCATTTTTAAATAAATACTGTAATGTTATATAAGCATAAATATATGAAAATAATTCAAATAAAGATTCTTGTGAATTGAAATTAGTGTGAAATATTGTAAATTTAGTATGCTATACAAATTTATCCATTTATATTATTTTTTTTTTACAGATGTACAGTACTTTCACTGAAAAATGACTATCTTGCATCAGAACTGTAATCATTATATGATATTTCAAAAGAAGAATCTACCCAAAATGTAACAAATTTAATTTGCTATAAGTGAATGAAACAGTATCAATGTATTAAATGAGAAGTTATGATGTTTCATTAGATATGTAAACAGAAAAAAAATTTGACAATTTATTTCTGCACATATATCAAGAATAATAATCTTCCTTCACAGTGATGATTGATAATCACTATAATCTGAAATTGGAAACTTGCAAAATTTTTTGGAATTAAAAGATAAGAATTAGCTGGTCATTTAGTTGTATAGTTGGTACCAGCAATTTTTGTTCTATAAATTAATTTATAGGCTGGGATCAATACAGATATATCTGGTGCTCATATTCTCTGAAGCTGGAATTCCTGTGTCATTTACAGGAATTTCTGGTATTGGATTGCTTTTATGTAATTGTCTTATACACTATTACATACGTAATGATTCATTATTATTATTATTAGAAAGTCAATTAGAAATTGGTATCAAAATTGTACCTGATTAAAATCCACAATATGGAAATGTTTTAAATTAGAAATAATTATAACAATTCAAGCTCACCAGATAGATAAATTTATGGCCATGTGCTTATTTTATCATATAGCATTTATCTGTTTGGAAGCATATAATAAATATTGTATATAAAAATCCATGTTTCATATTTTATATATAATGTGTGTCTAAACATATCAAAAGTTGAATAGATAAACTGCTATATTAGGTTAAAGAATGAACTGGAATAGTAAGTTGTTTCATATTTTGAAATGACTTTATTTACTGAAGAAAAAGTTGTATATATATCCAAAATCATATTTAACTTCACTGTTGTAACACACATTTTTCTGTATATTGCAAAAAATTTCTCGCCAAAGACATGAGAACTTGTAAAGATATGAGTAAAGTGAGTATTTTTCCATCTTTAAAGTATGACAAAATATAGAAATTAGAAATATTAAGGAAAATAGATATATGAAAAATATTTTAAAAATAAGATATTTTTAATGGATATGTGGAGAAAATAAATTATATATATATATTATTCTGAAACTAAACATGAACAAATCTATTCTAGTATTTGAAATAAATTTTGTGTTGACAATTAAAATCTGATCTGTTTGATAAAATCATGGAGGTAGTTTTAATTGGAAATTTTCTTTAAGTTTTTTTTAAATTTGTTTTTAAAGAAAGGATTTATTGAATGTTATAAATTTTGATAAAGTTAATTTAAAGATTCAATTACGTATATCCATTATGTATATTAGATGATTATATTAGGTACAAATTTACAAAAAGTTATTTTTGCCAAATTTTTTACAAAATAGATTGGAAAGTTTTTTTAAAGAAAAATTCTAATTTTGTGATAAACAAATATTAAAACTTTTGGAAATAAATTCTTATATATATGAAATAATATTAAAATATTGTTTAGTACAGTTTAGATTTTATATTTCTTGCACAATTTAAAATTACATTTATTGATTTTATATATTTTATACATTGTTGCACAATTGTTATTGCAATTTTCTTTATCAAATTAGTGCTTTAATTCACTAATATTTAATCTTATTTTAGCCATCAGAAAATAATTTTTTAATGTTAGATCAAAAAAACTACATAAAAATATATTTTCATAATAATATATCAAAGCAATTATTTGAAATTTAAACAATATTTAACTAATTAACTGTAGAGAGAGATTTTTTACAGATTTTCTATTGCTATAAAGAAATAAAAAAAAAATATTCTACCTTACTTAAAAATTTTAAATAATAATAAACATTTCTAAGAAAATAACCAAATTTGCTTATTGATGATAATTAATTTTAATATAAATATATTATAAAATAAATAAAATGAAATACACTCAAATAATTTTCTTTAAAGAAAAATAAATAAATAAATGGTGCTTCAAAGGGGTTGTAGAATTCCCGTCATTTTTGCCTTAAAAATATTTAAAAAATATGATTTGGTGCTTAAGTTAACATTCAAAATTATATAATATATTTCTATATATAAGATATTTTTTTACATTTGAATAATATCATCACATCTACTTCACATCTTTGCCATGAAATTTGATATTGTCAATTTCCATAATTCCCATTGAAAGCCTTCCTTTTTTTGCATATAGTGTTTTGAATGTTCCAGTCTTGTAAAATTTCTTTACACGATTATTCTGATTTGTTTTATATTCAACAACTTCAGTTTTTTGTTCAAAATGAAAATTTTTTTCACTCGTTACATGTTTATTCTGTTTTAGATTTAAACTTCACTTCCATAGAATAAAAACATACAATTTCCATATGCTTTGCTTTGAGAATAAAATTGAAAATTTATTTTATATTTTGCATGAATCAACACACACATTCATCATAAAAAGGTTAGAGTTAGCCATTAATAAATTATCATATTTACACAAAAAAAAAAGATGCCTGTGGAATTTTATAACTCACACTTCTATATTGTAATAAAGTAATTTAGTCTTTAATTATGTTGTACCTGAGTTTAATTAAAATTCATTGGAAACTGTACAAATTATTTTTATTCTATAAGAAAAAGTCCAAAAGTGTATTTAAAGTCAATTGTTATTTGTTTTACTTTAAAACCTTTTGTGTATTATCTGGTGAAAATTAAAAATATATATTTATGATATTGAATAGATAGAAAAATAAAATGTGAGAAATAGAATTTAAGATATATTTTGTACTATATGTTTGTAAATAATGTATCTGTTAAAAATGAGAATTTGTAAATTCACCCGAATCTGTTCTTCTGAAAGGAAACAAATTATATATATAATTTTCTGATTCTGTAATTTTTGAAAGAAATGTAATATAAAAATTTAAAAAATATGTTAATGTATTTAAAAAAAGATTAAACATATATTTTGTTGGAAGAATAACAACAAATGTAATTTATTTATTAAGCTTCTAATAGAAGTACTTTTTAATTTTGTTTGACATTACTTGCATTTGAAATTGTCAAACAAAGAAGCATTATAAAATGAAAAAAAATATGTAGGTGTCATCCTATAGTTAAAATAAACAAGCTCATATGACTCAGGAATGTTTATTTTTTTAATAATCAGTTTATTTTTCATCCATAATAATTGTGTATAGTTTATTGGATGAAGGGGTTACAAATAGTAAGTGGATTGAGTAAAAAAAAATTTTGTTAATCAAAAGTGGTATAGGGCAAGTGTGGGTGATATTTCTTATGATGTGTGATTTTCATGGAATAATTCGTGGATATACATTTGTTGTTATTGTTTCCACTTAGGAAGTAAATTTAGAATGTAATATATCATTTTATTAAATTTACATATATTTTTTCCATATAAATACCATTGGTATGGATTGTATTTTCAGAAAGTTTGAAAGTGTTAGACTCCCTCTCCAAATTGTAAATTGTTGCTAATCTGACATGTATCAATGTTAATGTGGTACATTAAAAATACTATTCTTCAATTATTGTTCTCGTTTTGTTTTCCATTTCAACAAGTTAATGAATGTGCCATTTACAGTTAATAGATAACACTACAGCAACTGGTTTTTAATAAAAATAAAATGTTGGCATTTTAGTTATATGAAATTAATTACCTTTTTTGTACCTTAGTAATAATAGTTTTCGGTGTTATATAATTAAAATATTATAGTTTATTCTTCAAGTCCTGTAATTAAAAAATTTTTGAATCATAAAAAGAGGTTCTTTCATAACATTTTAATAAAAAAGAAAACAATGTTTATAATATTGGTTTGAGATAGAAAATCCAAGTTTGTGTGTTTTATATGTATATAAACGTTTATTTTAAAGTTTGTAGTTACGATAAGCTGTAATTATTGTACACATTTTTAACAGAGAAGTTATTAACATATTTAAGTCACGAATATTTAAGCGGAATTAATCACCATTCCGAATGTGCTCTTTTCTACGTGACTTCCATAAATGATAATTCTAGCCTAGGTCATTTGCTTACGGAATCAGTCAACCCGCTTTAGAGTGCACGACACAGGAAAGATGACGTTAATTATCGTTTGATAAAAGCCACACCTTTTAAATCCGTCTTATTAGTAACGTGCATTACTTTAATATGATAATTAATATAAGGTTGCCGTATGTCTCGAAATGTCCATTTTTATCCGAATATATTCCGATTTGTATTTTAAAAAAGTCAAATAAGAATTGAAAGGCTGAGCACAAGGGATGTAATTCCTCTTCTATATTGAAATTGAGTTAACAATGCCATACTTTCGTGTATTTAATACAGAAGATTAGAAAAATATATAACAGCGAAATTTGAAAAATTAGTGCACATTTTTACAGAATAATATATCAAGTTTTAAACAAATGCAGTTAGATCAATGTTGCGCTCAGCCTTTAATCGTATGCGGCAGGTGTCGTTGCATGCATATTTCACCTGTCCTCATGATTGCAGGTGTATACTTGGTAATCTAACGTATTCTGTTGGCCTTGTGTAATGCTGTGCGATGGTTTCATGTAATCATTAACGATGAATCAATGGTTTTGTCTGGCCTAGTCTACTTTTTTCCTACTCTTTCTGCCTTGGGGCACTAAAAAATCTTTGTTTAATCATAGTCATGTCCACAATGGAAGCAGCCTGGTTTTCTAATAAAAACTTACTTGAAATATGCTAGTCAAATAAGTACGAAGGTTCAATAAAATTAGTTTAATTAGAATTATTCACTTATTTTCCATAGTAGTAACTGCCTATCTAATGCTGGATATCCATCAAATTTTACCACAATGTCCCGATTTCTGGTTTTGAACTTATGATAACCCTAAATTTATATTTAATTCGGTGCAAGATAGAAAAATAGTTTGTATTATGAAACGAATTTTATTTTTTAAGAAAATTCTTTATAGCAGTTCATATACAGGAAAAAAACATTCGCGATTTGCTACAATTTAAGGATCAAACAACAAATACGTTTTTAAGGTTTCTGGTATAGGTAATTGTAACACTGTTTGTGGCAAGTTTCTTCCACTTATAAGTAGATGTCTGACTGCCAAACGAGCTAAATGCTTCATGCTGGAAGGTGTAAGAGCGCGTTGCAATAGCAGTTCTTTGTGATCGTCAGATAACATAAGAGAACGACGGATAGATCCAATACTGAATTCCTCTGCAGCTTCTAGTATTAATGTGAGTACTTCTGGTGTTAATCCTAAATGGAGACGATGAATAGTTTTTAAAATTCCTAAAGGATGATGAAATTGGTGCTTTAAAATGACTCGAGCACCATATCTGAGCAATATTCTAACTAACTCTATACTGGGTTGTTCGGATGCATTAAAATATTCAGCTAAAGGCGGTCTTAACAGCGGTCCTTCGCTGAATACTGACACAGAGTTAGGATTAGCGCCATTTTCCAAAAGCAATTGAATAATTTCCAGTTTGTTTTCTATTTTTTCGGCTACAGCAATATGTAAAGACGATCCAATCACTTCGGAACCAGAATTCACATCGGCACCTGCTTCAATGAGCAATTTTAAAATATCTATATTTCCAGTCAAAACAGCAAAATCCAAAGGAGTAGATTTGTGATAATCGGGTGCATATCTAACAGCCGAACCGTGTGCCAAAACCATTTTGACTATATTCACATTTCCGCTCAATACAGCGTAATGAAGGACAGTTCGAGAATCGTTGTGAGGAGGTGACATGGCATTAACATCCGCTCCGTAACTTAGTAATAAATAAGCAGCATCGAGCCCTTCGGGGTGTCTGCAAGCTTTCATTAATGGAGTTAATCCAGTGCGATCCATGGCATCAGGATTCGATCCGTGACTGAGTAGTAACTCCAGAAATCTCAGATTAAGTGGACTAATCAGATTGATCTCGGAACCCAGAAAATAACGAGCATTGGGATCGGAACCATTTTGTAGAAGGTAATAAGCACTTAGATAATGACCATTTTTAATAGCTAATCTCAAAGGTTCGTCAGCTGGCGAGGCTCTTGGAGGATTGCCATAAGGTTTATCATTACTTTCGACTTTGGTAAAGCATACTCTAGCACCGTGCTTTACTAAAAGTTTCATCAGATCCAAATAACCTCTCTCTGCACAAAGATGAAGAGGTGTATAACCGGCGTCATCCATTACGTTAGGATCGGCTCCTCTTACTAAAAGTAACTTCATCGCTTCCGTATAACGTTGATATGCTGCATAGTGCAACGGACGAAGGCCTTGGGTCACGGGTTCGTTTACTTTTGCTCCACAAGCCACTAGAATCCTGATATCATCTAAAGGCGCAGCACGGTTAATACAGTCAGCAAGTTCTCTCTGAGATCTTTGAGGAGTAGACCTATATAAATGCAATTATATATTTAATCCATCTTTTCTTATTTTTATATTTGATACGCAACATATCAATATTTGACTAACTGTTAATGAAACTGATGATGCAAAGTTTAAGTTTTGTCGAGTACAGGAAAACATTACTATTTTTGAAATTGGAACAAAGCCAAATTACTCAATTGCAAATGCTAAAACTTCTTTACAAACTTTAAAAAATATATAATTTTCTAATTAATAACATATTTATCATTAATCAATTCAGTTTGTATCGACAGAAGGTTAATATTTAGCCTTAAAAAAAGTAGAAATTTAGCATAAATATACGCGTGTGTGTGTGTATCGGGAGTATACTTTTAATTCAAAGTTAAAGCATTGTTTTTTTTTTCATTTATACGTGTTAAAACAAAATACTTCAAACTTCGCAGTAAACAGAATAGATAATTATTTTAAATTATATTAAACGTTTAAAGTGTTTAATTTAATCGATACCGCCGTAATTAACGCCGTATAGTTTGTACTTACATTTATATATATGTAAAGGAATGTTGAATGATCACAGCCAATATATTCCAAAATGTTTTGAAGGAATATGCGTTCGTCTCTTTGTTTGTTGCACCTTAGTTTAGATTCTGCGCCTTGAAAGTGTGTGTCACGTGAACTGAAAAATAAACATCTGCACTTGTTATTTTAAGTAGTAATTTATTGTAAGTTTTTAATTTGAAATTCTTACAATGCGTAATCGATAATTATACTTCAAAATTAAATTTTTATTCAAATTTTTAAGACGGGTTTCAATTTTTATATATTTTTCAGCGGGGAAATTAGATTAAAACATCATTTATAAAACTTTTATATTTCTGGATAAATATTAAACATATTTAATTAAGCTTAAACATTTGTCGCATTAAATATTAAACGAAATTTTAATTTATTCTCTTGATGAAAGGTTTTAATTAGCTGACTCACTACGCTTGTTAGAGATAGAATTGCGTTATTTAAACAAATAAAATAGTATAATTATATGGATTTTATTCTGCAATTAATTCAGGATTTATTCTAAATGAAAATTTTCTGCATCAATTATTTATGTGGACGTATTTAAAAATAATCACGTGAAATGTTTTATCTAAAAACAAGCAATAAATTCGTTCGGAAATTTAGAAACTTTTCTAACTTGGTTAATTTTATATATATATTGTTTTATTGTATAGATTATTTGGAATCTTTGGATTACCTCTGTAGAGATACTCTTTAAATGTTTTCTGAATGTAAAATTAATTTAAATTACCGTTTTAAAGATATTCCAAAAAATATTATTTATTAATTGTATTATAATTTAACATATTCATAGCCTGGATAGATTTATACATAATAAAAACGTGAATGATATCAACGAGTCCAATTTAAGAATGCATTAAATTAAACTTTACTAATTGTATTGGAACGATATCAATTCACAGACTATAATTTGCTGCCATCTTTTGAGAGAAGTATTAATTAAAGTAATTTAAATGGATAACAATACAAAAAATATTCGCAAAATTTCCAGATATAAAGTTTCGAAAAATTGTATTGTATTGATAATTAATACACAATAAAATTGAATAAATAGTATATAATATTATAATATTAATTGATTGATAATTGTATTGTATTAAAATATTGTATCGTTGCTTTCAATTAGGATGAGTGTTAAGCTCTAATTCTCAAAATTCCTACTCTAAAAAATTGAATTAACGAAATATTTATAAGTGAAATATTTAATTTAAAATCTTTGTAAAAAAAAATTAAGAATTATTTCAATAGAAAAATAAAATTATATATATATAAGATATAACTATGAAAGTCTTTCTTTGGTTTGAATGTTCTAATTTTTCAGTATTTGTTCCTGATTCATGTATGTGCTATAGTAGGTTCTAGGGGATTCGCAGAACCTTTAATTCAAATTTTAATATATACTGTACTGTATAAGTGAATCCCTAATTACATAGCTTAATATTCATTTTTGTATTAGTAATTGTCATTCTTCTGTAAAAACTGATCTATCGCGTAATTTAGTGAGCATAAAACTAATCCTTGTCAGCTGTTAGCCTCCTGTAGAAAACATTTTACGCTGCTAAATCATCTGACGGAAGGAAAAAAGAAAGGAAGAGCGGAGATGTTTTTCGTGCACACTAAAATCTTAATTATGTTTTTTAGAATAATTTTAGATTTTATCTTAAAGCATTTAAATTTTCCCACTAAATTTTTAAATAGTTTTTACTACAATTCTTTTAGTCAATGTATTTTTCAACACACTGACTAGAAGTTGGCACAACACACCACTGTTCTGGTTGAATTCGTTTTTAAAAAATTATTATATAAACCTTTAATTCCTAAAACACTCAAAACTTCTCAAACTTCTACTGTTTGAAACAGGAATTTCAGATCTACAGGTATTTGAAACAATATAAATCAATAATTCTTTACTTCCGCCTTCTTATTCTATATCTACTCTCTCTACATAAGATACTTAGTTTAAATTTATCACGAAAAAAATCCATCAACGAATTGCATAACTTTCCAGGTCAAACTATAAAATTTTGTATAGCTCCATCTGTTATAATAATACTTTATTTTAAAAAAATAAAGAAATTGTATATGCTAATAAAGATTATAATCTTCATTAAGTCTGACGTGAGTCGAGATATGACACACGAAACACTATGATATTTACGGTATTTTCTATCGTAACCGATGGAAAAAAAAGAAATGTAATCGGCTAGGTGTTGAATTATTGGTAAACTGTAAATCAATGCAAAGATGCTTAGCAAAACATATATATATATTTTTTAATTTTCATTTTTAGTTAGCTTTTTTTAATACTAAATATAAATAGACAGTTATGTACACCTTTTAAGTTACAATAATAAAATTTAAATCCAAAAAAACAGCTTTAATATCTAATTTCATTTGTATATTTTGTGTGGTCGTAATAAAGAGGCTAGTGAATAAATTTTGAAGTGGAAAAATACGAGAAATTTCATAGAATAATATGGGAAAAAATGGGAAATTTTAATAAAATAAGTGAGAATTCTTATTAAGAAGAGTTGGCAACATTGAATATAAAATATTGAAATATGATTTTTGATTTATTCGCAATGTCATTGTAAAAAATTAGAATGAAATAGTTAAAAAATAAATAAAATGTTATTAAGATGGATTATGTAGTCATTTTCCTTTATAGTCCAGTATGATTATAAAAACTCATTGAGTCACGATAAGAGCATATTTTATATGTTAAAATGTAGTTAAAATAACTTAATCTATAAATTATTTTACGAAAAAATAAGAAGTATATTATTAACTGAGTTAACTTTGAACTTTAAACCCAGTGTCACAATTGAGCTGAGGTCTGAAGATTCGAAGAATTCAGTCTGAACCGTATAACAAATAAATAGAAAAAGGAAAGAAATACTGTATTCGTTTTGTTTCTAAGGAGTCTTAAACCAGGTCTCGAAGAATCGTATAATTGCAGTTATGTTAATTTGAGCAACTTCATTTATATTCTTTTTAAATAAATTATAGTGTGATAATTCATAGCCTTCGTTATAATAATACTGATAATTTGTATAAATTTCAGTTTTTTTCTAGAAATCTATACATTATTTACAGTAGTAATATATTATAAAGACATAAAAAAAACATTTCAATTAATTAGAAATACTATATTTGAAATTTATTTCAAAATAATCATTTGTTAAAATAGAGGTTCTTTTAAAAAGTATTTAAACAAATATATAAATAAAGATTATTGATTCATCGAATTTCTAATCAATAACATTCATTTTTTAAACGTTTTCTTGTGTAAAGAAAAAGAAATGTTTATGCTATTGGATATAAATTTAATTCGGAGAACTGAAAACGTATGATTAAGAACTAATGGAAGATGTCATGCATCAACAGGTATCGTATCCAGTTAAGAAGGACAGTCAGTAGCCACTGGATGGTTTAATTTTAACGTAATCCATGTAACTCAATTCTGATCGTTAAAAAGTGTAATCGTATGGAGTTATAAATCTAAAAACGTAACAAATTACAATGCATTCTCGCTAATCCGAACTAATTATTGCACGGAGTTATTCAGATTAGCAAAGTTATATATAGAGAAAAAAAAAAGTCAGAAAGGACTACAGACGTATTAAAACGTTTTATACTGTAATAATAACAATATGCATTTTAATGTTAGAATTATCATATACACAATGCTGTATTCAGTTTAAAGATAATAAATAAAGGCCAGATTTGTATGCATGTGCGTGTTATTTTTCCTTAAATGTTATAATGTTAAAACTCCGATACACAGTAAATACGATTTAGGTCCAAGTGGATCAATTAAGATTGTCCAATAATTTTTTATGAGTTTTTAAAAATTCATATAAAATATTCGTTTATTATTTTTACCGAATATTTTGTAGATTTGACTATTTTCGGGACTAAAAAAGTGCTATTTTTACATTTTTATTATTCTGTCTGTTATATATAACAGAGGAAATGTATGGCGATCGGGCAAAAAAATGACCCCTCTCCAAGATTTTTATATTTTTGGACTCAGAGGACCTTGAAACGTAGAGAAATGCAAAAAAATTCGGAGGAATTGTTTTTTCTGAATTTATGGAATTCTCAAAATTCTTTGAATTAATTGGATTAAAATTATTATAAATATTATATTTACCAATTTAATAATGTTAAATTTAAATATTTCTTAAAATTGTGTAAATATAATGTTTAATTAAATGTAAGGGAGATAATTTTTTTTAAACAAAGTAGTAAAACATCTGTGTATGGATCATGAGAAAAAAACATCTTTGTATCGAGTTCGGTCAACCAACAATTTAGATAAAACAGCAAAAACTAATGCTTAATTTCTAAAAAAGTATGCACAGGAATTTTAATCCAAGACATTTAAAACAGATGGAAAAATTCTTTAATGTATGCCACAAATCGTTTCCTATTAAAAACGGCTTCAAACGTCTCAGCATGTCGAAATGTCCTTCAAGCGCAGCATGAAGCATCAAAATAGCAATTAATCACAGGTAAGTTTTAGTTGTAACGTAATGAAACTAACTTTACTAGAGTTTATGGTATTAATTTGAAACGAAACATTACTATCACACTTTGACTGACATTAAATCTATAATTAGTTAATAATTTAACTCTCTTTTATTAATAACTTAATTAAAGAGCGTTTGAGGATGACTGGATTAACCCAGTCATCCTCAAACGCCTTGTAAACAATTGTATATTGTATGTAGAAATAAATTCATACGATCTTCCATTTTTCTCTACTTTCCGTGTGGAAGAATAGAAATTAAAAACCAGTAAAAATAATGCGATAAAACAATTAATACAAAATGATGTGTTTAAAGAAAATAATTCGGTTTTATTTATTAATAATAAATAAGAGGAGGAATAATTGCAAATTACATAACAGCAAAATTTAACAAATTTATATTATTTGCACAGACTTTATTTTTTACAGACCGTGTTAACTCAAAATCATGTGAAAACAGAATTGGGTGTATATTTATTAGCCTGTGAGGCTACTTTCCATACAGACACTGAAGATCTGCATATTAAGTATCCCATAGGGGTAATACTTTGCGCATTTGCTTCTCTGTTACGATATGAATTTTAATAAAAGTTTCTGCTATTGTATTAATCTAAAATAATTTTTAATTAGAATAAATTGTTTGATTTGATATTGTTTACGTCTTAAATTACACTCAAAACTTTATCATCAAAATTTATCCGGAACAATATCCAGTTTATTTTTATATGCAACACACAAAGTTAAAAAAATTTTAAATTTAAAAACGTTATATTTTCAATATTATTCAGATATTTAAGAATATAAGAGTATTTTATGAGAGAAATTGAAAAAAAAATTTATAAATCTAACAATAAAATATATAAAAATTTTCAAACAAAATGTTTAGTAGGCTATTTCCTATGCAATAGAAGTAGGAAGTTGTTGTTCTTTTCCTCATATTGACTTTTTTAATATTCAGAGATGCTTTTCAGTTTTGCAAGTTCGGATCATTCTATAAATAAACCACGTGCCAAAATTAGAAACGGTTTTTTAGTAGATTTTAATAAAAGATATTCAAAAAAATTTGATAAAATGTATTTTTAGATGGTAACCCGTAAATAGTAAGTGTTTTCGGTAAATGGAAAATTACGAGTAGCGGTAAAAGTTTTGATGAAAATTGAAGGATGAAATTAGACAGGAAATAATAAAAGAGAAGGAAATAGAAGTGGCTCCATCTGTTGACGTTAAAATATATTAACCCCGGCACNAAATAAAATATACTAAAATATAAAAACTAAAGATTTCATTATTAAAAATTCGAAAAGTTTGATAAAATTGTTTTGAATTTTAAATTTCATTTTGCGGAAGGAGACAATCCATTTCAATTGCATGCATGTCAACTGTAACAACATGTAGACAATATGTCGTCGAAATAGTCGGTAAATAGGCAAAAAAAAATCAGATGTTATTGCCTGGTTATGTATAGGCCTATATATATATATACATACTGTATGCATATGCGTAGCTTTTTTTTTCTTATCCGGAACCGGTCGATTAAACGATACGTCTCTAGTCTCCAATTGACGTGAGGTGGGAAGTAGAGAAGTAGAACTGAAACAGTTAATAAAAATATTTATCTTCGTGTTTATAAAATTATTTATGATTAATGAATGGAGATAACTCTTTATATTGAATTTAAAGTTGGCAAATTTTATTGTTTCTGACTTTATATAGATTTGTAAACTATGCATAAAATTTATTAGCAGTAAATATTGTTGATTTAATTGGTATTAATTAACAGACGCTTGTTTCTATATTTTTTAAATATTATATTTCGTCATTTTCTTTTTTTCTGTAGGATTTGTGATGAAATGCGATGAAGAGAGATGACTGACCACACCACTTCTCCAGGAATGCGAGATTGGATTCGGGACAGACACACTTATGACGCCGTACAGACTGGGTCGTACGATTGTGTCGGCCGAATTATACACGGTGTACCGCAATATCGAGTGCCAGATTCGTTCGATTGTCCAAGTATTTCGGACGGAGATAATCAGCCAGTACAAGTTTCTGTATATCAGACATACATCCGGGAAAAGACCCACCCCACATATAGAGTGACGTGTACTCTTCAGTTGGACCATCCCACATCTGGGCCGAGGGAGAGAGTCGAAAGTAGATGTGAGGACAAACCATCAACAGCTATATTTAAACGACACACTACAAGCAGCAGGAATAGTTGTGCTAAAGATAGCAACCAACTGTGCTGCTGTTCTCGGGACGACCGTCTCTCGTCCCATTCAGCGTCTGAGGACAGTTTAACTCTCGACGATATTCTCTTAACTTTCGAGAGGTTGTGCAGCGAATTTGATCTCTCTGAGGATTTAGCGACTACTACTCCAGATGCAAGAAATGAGAGAAAGAAATTAAGTACCCTCCCTACTGTAAGAGGATCATTGCAGCGTTCGGGAGTTTTTACGCCCGAAAGAGAGGGGGGCAGGCAGGATGGGGTAAGGGGACAATCTCACTTACCCAATATATCCTTAACAAGGCTAACAAAGGTCACACCACCGCGTCTCCTAGGAGCGGGGAGACGAGTGAGAGTTAAGCCAGACCTGCCCTCCTGTTTGATCAAAAAGTGGGAAAAGGATAATTTAACAAGAATGGAAAAATCTCCGCGTCCTCCTAGATCTCCAAGTGCCGGTCAAAGCAGGTTGAAAGAATTAACGGATAAACTGAGAAATAGCAAAGATAAACCTTATCCTGTTGTAAGAAGTTCCTCGATGTCTCACGTAGATTTAACTAACGAAGTGTTAGAAGTTCATTCGGGACCTGCGACGTTACCACGAAGGAGAACGGGCAATTGTCCCACAACAACTGGAGTGCAATTGAGATCAGATGGAAGTAGCATATCGTTAGATTCCGCCGTGGATGAAGGATTAGATTCAGAGACCGATCCCGGTAGGACGATGGAACCACTGCCTCTTCTTGCTCCTGATAAAAGGAGAAGAAAAAAGGGACAGTCGGTAGGTTTCAGATCCCAAGAACATCCACCGAAATCGGGAAATGGTCGTTCTTTAACATATCCTCCACAGAGAAAAGGATCCGGTACAGAAGAGGATATTCAATACAGTTCTGTTGATAGCGAAGGATTAAAATCGTTGTGTGTGCCAGGAATAATAGCTGAGGGATCAAGGCATAGAAGCAATGTATCTCTCGCCGACAGTCATTATTGTCCTAGCGAAGGTGTAGCAGAGGAGACATATAGTGATGTGATAGATAGTGTGACTTCTGCTGACCTTAATAAACTCACCGTCACTGATGCGAAAATATCGAAAAAGAAACATCATAGTGACCCAGGGAGTGATAAAATGACTGGTGAAAATGTCGATTTTCCCGAGTTGATGGCTTCCAGTAAAAGCGAACCAGAACTCGGAGAATCACCACAACCCAATTCTATAGAAGAAAAAGGGCGCGATGGCATGAGACTCGACATTCACGAATCTGCACCCGATGTCCAGTGTCCTCAGAATATTGCACGTCATAGATCAAGTTACCAAACAAGGACTGGTTCTTTGACTCCTTCTCCCTCACTTCATCCAAGGATATTTGGAATAGATCCGGAACGTTTAACTGCCAACGAAAACCCAGAAAAATACTCTACTAAGAGCCCGCAGCAACAGCGTAGGTATTCTAAAAAGCGACTGAGAGGACCTTACGGAGAAATGCTGGAAGAAGAAATGAGGAAATCCGGCGAAAAACAGAAATCGTCGTTTTGTGACGATCTCAGTTTTTTGCAGGAACTCTGTATTCAAACTCCGACATCAAATACCAAACCAAATCTTTTTTCTAGCAGTCAATCACTTGACGATTCTCATCTAAAAAATGAAAGCAAAGTGCCTAAAAGAAAAATTAGTGCTAATCTTCCTTTGGAAGGTGATACTGTTCAGCATTACGACACTCCGTCCAGTCCGGAATTAGATTATTCGGATAACAACAATAACAAAAACACAAATAAATGGAATGATTCTTGTGCAGAAAATGCAGATAACCATAACAGAAACGAGTCATTTAAGAGACATCAGGTACGTTTTCTATTTAAAAATAGTTATGAAATCTTATTTTTGAATAAAGAATGCATTAAGTAAGCCTATCTAAATCTCCAGATGAACCATAATTGCATAATTTCCACGCTTTATCGTGAAGTTAATGGATGAAAATTAAAAAATGACCGCATTGTTATTGCAAAGAAGCAGAGATTCAGCTTCTGATACCCGCATATGGTTATAAGTAGCTTTGACCTCAATATAAGTTTCATAATGTCGGAACTCTAACAATTGTTTTGATTGCAAAATAACTACGTAATCAGGCCGATAAGAAACAATTGTCAAAAAAAAAAAACGAAGGCAATTATGATCTTCCCGACAATCTGTTACTATTCTTTAATAACTCTTGCTTTCATACTAATGACTCTTCTTCCTCATCTCTCCTCTCATCATGTAAAGTAACAATTGTTTCCTTCTATATAAATTTTAGTGTAAATTCTTAAATTAATAAATTTATCTGATCTATGAAATTATTTACGAAATTTTCAAAAAAATCAGGACTTTCTGTTCCTGGGTTAATGACGATAATTTCATTATTTTTTTTAAGTTTAAACAATATTTCTGTTCATTTATAATGACTTGTAAATGTATTGAAGTTTCTTACGTGATATTTTAAGTTGCTGATTATGTAAAGTATATCCCAAAGGTACTATAAGTTAATTTATAAGCTAACATTTATATTATATAAGTATATATTTATGTTATTTGTGTAATTGAAATATCAATAATGCAAATTTTACTTACCTATAACACTATCAGCTTTGTGACGTAGGCATTTTTTAAAAAACGTCATAGCACTGTACTTTCTAATTGTCGCCATCTCAATTAACACGATATTAGATCGATTAAAAAATCCAATAACCCTTCAGGAAAGATAAATTATTTATCAGTATTAATAAACCTGTTTTAATATAATTATCAAGAAGTATCAAAGGATTCATTGATTGATATTTATCGGAAATCGTTTAATCCTAATTGAAAATTAACCAATAAATTCCATTCGTCTATATTAAGGGGAGGTTTGTTTTGATTTATAATCGATTATTTTATTTTATAACAAAATGAAATTTTTTTTATACCGAAATTTGACCAATGAAAACAAAGATATGTCCATTACGTGGATATAAATGTGTCCCGCAAACGTTACGTAGGATTCCTTCACGGTTTCAACTAATTGCTGTGTAAAGGGACATTGACAGTGCACAATAAGAACCAGTTACCCGTAGAACGTGCTTTTACACACTTTATCGTAGCAGAAATTTGATGGAATGACTATAAGGTCAGTAAAATTACGATGATCGTTTTTAGTGATAGCAAACAAAAAGAATAAAAAAAAAAACGTAACGCTTCATGCTTTGTGAGAAAAAACATCTTTCTATACAAATATCAATAAATCTGGCGAATTTTTATTATTTAGAATGGATAAATGGTACTTTATTAGACCCTGAATGTTTAATTTTAATAACAGGAAGTAGATAAAAATTTATTTCTTTTATGCGAAATATTATTTATTCATTTATTAAATTAAATATGAATATAGCACAAATACGTGGGGAATAAATTTATTTCATTTCAAAAATAGACGTTTTTTTTTTTCTTCTTTTGCATCACTATTTGATGTTATATAAATGATCCATAAAAAGTTTTAGCTTGTACACATATAGGCCTACACTAAATTTATATTCCTTTTTTATCTCTGAGTATTACATCATATATTGCATTGCGTGACTGTTTAAAATTGTGAGCTACTTTCTAGTATGGATTGATTTCCTTTTATGAATATATCATTGTGATGCTTAAAGAATTAACTAAAGTGGATTTTTTTTCATTGTTAAATTAACCTCATTCGAGAGATAAGAGGGAAGAGGGTAATTCTGTATTGGTTTGCGAACAAAAGTCTTAAAATATGAAACTTTTTTTAAAACTATTTTCTTTATTTAGTCCTTTCCCGAAGTTTCATTTAGCTTAATCGTATTTTCTTAGAAAGGAATGGTAACTTTTAGAAGAACAATGAAGTTTACTTCCTGAAAGTATTTTTGTTTGTTTATGATTATGAGTGGTTTCGTTGGAATGATTCTATTAGAAGCGTTTATAAATAAATATTTTCACTATTATTTTGGTAAGGTAATCTTTTGTATAAATCTTCTTCTTTGTTCTTAATTGTATAGTTGATAAACAATATTTGTCCTTTAGCATCGTTTCATTTCTGTTCTTGATATCATTTGTGACATTTAAAGTACATCTCTGCCAGAGCAAATGATTTGCGCATGCTGACACCTATTTTTGGGAAACGAACAACGAGACGTGGGTTGTTAAGTTGGTTTAGTGCCAGGGTAAGTGTGTTGGAGTGTAATAAGTAAGAAAAACCGTAGACGAAGTTCTTTTGCTTTGTTCTTCAATTCACATCAGGAAGTTCAGATCATAACGTTTATTTACGTTTGCAGTCTCCTTTTCTAAATATTTTTTAAACTGGTTCATTGTTGAACTTTATTTGACTTATTGGTTGTACAATATTTTCCTCTTTTTTTTCTAAAAGCTGACAGTCTCGTTCCTTAATCGACTTAGCTTTCTTACTTCCGTCTTCTTAGTAAATGAGATGGGGTTGTTGGCCCGCTCATATTCTGACCAAACCGGTCACTTCAACGCCTTTAATTTTCTATCTTTACTTATTATTCAAATTAATCATAACATTTATATATATATAATCGATCTGGTTTTAAATTTTTCGTATATCGACTAATGCTTTAATTATTATACCTATATCTTTCTTGTGAATATCACATATCTTTTCTTGTAGTATCCAGTTACGGTGTGTGATTAAACACTGATCGTGTAATAGTTTTTTTTTCTAACTGATATTCTCTTTTTCATTACAAATATTGATTTTTTTTTTTAGAAATAAATTTTTACATTTTTCTTTCGATTATATTTAATTATAAAGCTTGGAAAGATAATAAATTAATGGAATTTAAATAGAAAAAAATGAACTGTGCCAAAATTTTTTTTTTTCGAAATATAAAAATACTAATCCAAAATTATAATGTGTAAGAGTTAACGAAATGCTACCTGATATATCTTAAAATGAGTAAACTATAGCCTAATAGCTGCTTCGTATATAATATTTTATTTAAAATAATAATAATTTGTAATTGTTACAAGATCTCAAATTAATGTATTAAGAAACCGTATTTATTATTTCATTCAAATATTAAGCTTTTATAAGCTAAATAACTATTATAAATATTTTCAACTACTACTTTTTTCAGAGTAAAAAGTAAATAGAATATAACAATAGTAAAAATATTAAGCAGAAATGAAGTGAAAAAATGAAATTAATCAATGGAAAATTTTAGATTGAACTTATATTTTAACATAGAAATATTAATTATTTATTAAAAGATTTATTAGCGATTTAAATATTTAAATTTTTTCAAATTAATTTTCACAAAAATCACGTAATATTGGAGTAATAAAGTACAGTAATCAAAATTTAATAATTTTTCTGTTTTGAACACTTTCAATTCGAATGCTTTTAGCTTTATGATGTCTGCACGTTATCTTAAAGAAATACGAGACTAACATAGAATGGAAATTACATTATATTAAAACTAATTTTTTTTTGTTTCATAAATACATTAAATAACACGCTGATTCTTAAATCAGCCGCATTCAAACCAATTAGTTTCGTGCTCGTTTGAATTATTGATAATGCACGAAGAACGAACGGATGAATTATAGTAGCCTCTTTGGATTGGATTTGTTACGACATTATAATTTTACCTAAAATAATTTCATTCGTAAATTCCTGTACACTGTACATGCATTCATAAAATCGTTCTACTTCAATTTACTACATCGCTACGTTAAAAAAAAAAAAGGAAACAATAATTAATTTAATATTTTAAATGATATTATTCAAAAGAAAAAGTTGTTATATAATTAAATTTAAAATGAAATTTTATTTAAATTACTCCGGAAAATTTATTTCATTTGATATTGTATACATAATGCTCCTACAATATTATTTTTAGATAAAGGTTTTTCGTCTATTTTATTGGCTATTTGAAGTCTTCAGTAAGCTATTGTCTGATCTCTTTTAGAATATAAATTGGACGAAATGCCACCAATTTTAAATTTATATATTTGAAGTCTCTTAAGGTTAAATAATAAATTTTGAATTTTAGTGTGTTGAACTTCAGTTATGTGGTCATCATTTCGTCTAAAAATTACACAGATATTAATTGAATATGGTTCTTAAATAAATGAATTTATTTCGATTAAAAAACATTGACTCAATCTTATCTCTTCCGTGTTTAAAATATATATAAGTTAATTATTTGACGATTTTAATACATATTTAGATTAATACGTGACGAATGTCATTAAAACACCATAACGTAAATTTTAAACTAGTTTTTACGTGAAGTACAGCAGGCAAATTGGGCGTATTTAATACATGATCATTACCCCTCCCATTTCTTTTACTAAACCTAATTGATTTATAACATTGATTGTAACAGGTGTGGAGTTGACCTACTGCACCTTCTCGTGTCTGTAATTGGAAGGGAGGAGCTAGCAGTCGTTAATCTGATATACACGAGATCTCATATTCGGAATTATAGGTAAAAACTCGTGCAAAAATTCACCTTGAAGTTAAGTTTACGCCTTAAGTTTCATTCTCTGTCTAGTTCTATGAACTCCGGTGGGTGGGCGTTATATTTCGATATCCGTGCCGTACTTTCACGATTAACCTTAGTGCCTACGGTAAAGATATTTGACTTCTAACCTCTAGGCGTAAAACCTACAAATGTTAATAAGTTAGTTTCTTTTGGGTTAATTAGTAATTTGAATTATGTGAAAATTATTTTCGGTTTATAAATTATAGAATTTGTAAAAAGTAATAATTAAAAATATTTTAATTAAAGAATACAGACGGCAGAAATAGGGCAAATTCTTCAATTCTATCTTTTTTTTTTTTTTTATTCTTTCCGCCGTTATAGGGAAGGGCATAGTATTTCCTATAACTGCCGCTTGAGGGTTCTGCTATCGGATTACTGAAGAACACTTGACATTTCCCACACTTTATAACACAAAGGAAGGCTGTGCTTGATTCTTCTTTTATTTTAAAAACTTTTTACTTCCAATATTTCATTCGATACATCCTCTAAATCAAAATGAGTATTTCTTAGAATCAATCTCTCTCTCTCTTGGCTATTCCGCATTTGTTTTCACTTCAGGGTGTTTCCTCCTTGACCTCTACCGAGGGATCGGTGAGATTGGGTTGGGTTGAATCCAAATATCTTTAAAGAACGTTCAACCTTTGTGTGACCCAACTTCATCTGCCACAGAGAGGTAGCAATGACCTACCTGAACGGTGTGATCTTTGGCCAGACGTACAGAAGGGCGTGAGTTGCACCATGTCATCATCATTCGTAATCGTCTTGTATACCGGATGAAATCTATTAGTTTAAAAATACCTTTTATTGATTCTTCTTTAAATTTTATAGAGTTTTAATCTAGTGTAAACCGATAATATTTGATATAATAAAAGAAAGAAATCTCGGGCGTTTCTATATTATTTTAGTTTGACGTCCGACACGTGGGTGATTACGGCCTTCGCCCTTTCATTCCAGATTGATAAGTCTGTGATGTCATCATCATCCATTAATACAAAATTTAAATTTTGTGTCCGCGTAAGTAATGCCATCTGCTGGTGTAAAATCCATTTTAATTTCGGAATTTTAACTGTTTTTAACACACCCGATGCGTTTAAATCGATTAATTTAGTAAAGCCGGAATTAATAATCGATTATTTTGAAGAAGTGAGCTGTCTGTTTTGCAGCCGACTATACAGAGGTCACCGACGTATGACCGACCCAGTTTTGATTCGTAGTACGCCGCATACTAACGGATCGATTGCTGTGAGTCACTGCGGTCCTGTGGGCCTTATAGGCGGCGCTGACAATTTTAATCAGGGTCGTTAGGACTAACATTAGGCTTAAAGTGCATCTTAGATCCCTTCTCCAAGTCTAGCATGTAGATTCTTCGAGAGCACCATGGTCTGGATGATAACGCGCCCATTGTTGCTGTTGTTCCAGGACGATTTTTGCCAAATTATCAATTACTATCGAAGAAACGATATAATGGCTTCACTCGACTCCAGGAAAAAACAGGAAGAAAATGCCATAATTATATAAATTATAATGATACGCAAGTAAATCTTTTTAAAAAATTTAATTCGACAAATCTACAGTTTTTGCCATGTGTGAATGGTTTTCGAAAATTATTTGATCATATTGTATCAACATCGAAGAAACTGGATGTCATTCAGGCGAAAGTCATCATGAAAAATAGATGACCTTTGCATGACTGGAATGGGTCACAATGATGGGGCTTGTGGCCCTGTGGTGAAAAGTCGAAGAGATCATGGAGGATCATGGAGAAACCATTGCCATTTTTGGAGGTGGCCGTGGGTAAGTCACAAACAGTATCTGTACAGTAACGTATTGTTAATAAATTTGGGACAAGTAAGAAAACATATATCTTCACCAAGAAAATAAATTGGAATCAAAGTCAAAAAAATTATTGCCAACTTTTAATTATCGTCTTAATTACACCATATTTTACTGTAATCGCCAATTATATTTAGTTTTGCATTTTATATGACTAAAATAAAATCTTGTGTGTCTGAAATATTTTAAATTTATTCGTATTAATTAATTTAGTTTTATATGACAGAGTTTTGCTATCAGATTGACCTGGTTTAAACTGCCTTTCATATATTCTAGAATTGTTTTTGTCATAGTTTGCTATCTTTTATAATAAAAAGAAAAAACTTATCTAAGTCTCTCAAAGTGGATTCTATTCTGGATGATGCATTGATGTTAAATCTTTTTAGATGTGCTAAAGTTGAGTTCTTTTTTTATGAGTACTTTCATTGTACAATGTTATAAAACAAAATATTCTTAGCTTAAATCAGTTAAAAGTTTTATTTTACTGATAGAATATGTAATTAGTGAAGAGTTTTTATCTATTCTAAAATTAAAATGTTTAAGAATAAGTTAATGAAAGAAATTTATCTGTTTAGTAAGTCTACCGAGGTATAATTGAAAGATTAAGATGACATTTAGTTAATTGTTTACTCTTATATCTTACGTACAGTTTCATTTTGCGAATATTTAAGAAAGTAATCTTCGTCTAACAATTCTTGTAGATAGAAAAATGAAGATCGTACTTGTTACGTTTGCAATGATATATTTACAAATGACCTAAATTCCTCTTGAATGGAAGCAATTTAGTAGAAATTATTTGATATTAATATATGATATCATCTACGCACGAAAATAGTGAATTTTAATCATTTGCCGAGTGTCATATATCGCGTGACTGTGTATGATGTCTTTCTCTAGCAGATTTATCAGAGAAGAATTGAAAAATGTGATAGATTGGACAGGATTGAAATACATACAAAATTCATTTCTTTTGTGACAAGAGGGAGAAACGTTATTTTCATCTTATTAGTCTTGCTCCTGTAAAGTACGTTTTTCTGTTAATCACAAGTGATTATCGGAGAAACTAAAGGTTCCTTATTTAAAATGAAATTTACATTAAAATTTTTAATTTATATTTTATTTAATAATTTAGTATTTACCTTTATCCGTCTGTTTAATTATTTAAATTCAAATTTTAATTATATATCTATTTTATAGCAAGTAGTTTTTTTTTAACATACGAATAGTCAGAAATGATGAAATATATATATAGAAAAAGAAAATTTATTTGCGATAAATTATTATTTTTCGATGGCAGAACGTTAAAACAAATAGATCTATAAATGACAATATATTTCTTTGTATTATTGTTAAACAATATAAATAATTCGTTCTACAGTACAGTATATACATGTAATTATGTAAATAACAACATATATTATTAGGTCTAAATATTATAACATTTTATTTTTCAAATTTTTAAATAAATATATAAACAATTTTAAATGAAAATTTAAATTGTCTTAAATTTATTATTTTAAAACAAAGTTTTAGTTATTATATATAATATAATAAATATACTTGCGTGTTTTATTTGTTCAAGCGTATATTCTTGTTCTAAATGTCAAATCTAAAAGTGTACAATAATCTTGTTCTATGAGTTTTTCGCCACTGATGTCGTGCCCTGTAGACATAGTTTCCACACTATTGCTCTTCTTGATAGACGAATAGATGTGGTTTTAATTATGGTACTACAAATAGATAGGAAGAGCACCAAACTCTAATACATCTTCTTTCCACGGCATACTTTAAATAGTTTGTATTATACAAAGCATCTTTCATTCTATTGTATCTACGGAAACTTTGGGAATGTTTCGCGTGGAATTTAGTATTTAACAAGTTGAAAACAATCTTTAATTAATTGCTTTTATTTTAAATAGAGAATAAGAAGTCTTAATTTTATCATTATTAAGATACAATATGTTTTAATTATTTGTAATTGCCATTTTAAAAATTCGTACTTATAGTAATGATATTAAATAAAATTAAAATAAAAAAAAAACTAAATTTGTGTAAATAAATGAATTTAAAATTAAAATATATAGCGATTCTAAAGAGTTAGCTTATTGAAATTTGCTTCGGAATGTAATATATCCGTATGTTTAAGAATTATTTACAAAATTACTTCTGTAGTTGTTTATACAGTACTTTGATTTGCATTCTATTACTTTTTCTGTCATAGAGATTTAACAGTTTGCATTCTTGTCGTGGAATTTAGTTATAACTTGAAATTCAATCGAAGTAAGATAACATCGTTCTGATGAGTCAATATTTAATTAAAAACACTACATTTTTTTTATAATAAAAACTATTTTACTTGGTTGTTTTTAATGGTTTCGGATGGATGGATATGATAGGTTATTTTTGTCATTGGTCTACTAATAGAGCAATCATGTTTATTAATTTCACCAGGAAATTATCTATAAGGATTTTTTTTAATGTTATATAGAAATATAATTTATTCTATGACCTATGATCTTTTGCTTTCTGTCTCTCTCTCCTTGGGACATTTGACCGGCTTCTTCAAAATGTTTCAATCGATCTAGTCGAGTGGAACCTTTTTTTTTTTTTTTAAAGATAATCTACGTATATACGTATAATATTCTCCACCACTTGTTTATGTATTGTAGAGTTTTTCTTTTGTGCTATTCTTGTTCTAAATTCGCATTCCTTTTTTAATAAAGAAAACATTTCCTTGCTCGTATCGAAGATGCTTAACATCTAATCTTGTCTATTGAATTTTTTAACTTGTAAGATTTTCTCAATGCTTGAAGAATTATTAATCTTTCTCTGCAATAGAATATTATAACGTTGTCCAGCCTGTCTAAATATGTAAACTTACGTATGCGCATGATGTATACTAAATAATCCACCAGAAAATTCAAATTTAAATCACAAAGAGCTGTTTTATTATTAGCATATTACCAGTTTGTAAAATTAATATGTAAAAGTATGAAATAAAAGCTCGAGGATAGCATAATTTCTCTAGACGAAAACTTATATTCTTCTCGTTTTTAATTATTGAATTTTAATTAATCAAAATGAATAATGATTTAAGTATATCAGTTAATTTATATGTAGTTCAGTATAAAATTAAACAGGTAAAAAGAACACACTGACATTATTAGACAACTAAATAGATTTTTGTTTTATTTTTTTCGTTTTACTGCAAGAAATTAAATTATTTCTATAATAGAAAGTAAAATAGTTTTGTATTTTTGGTATTTTTCTCTCATTGAATCTTCTCAAAATATTTTCAAGAGCATAAATAATATTCTTGAAAATGTGGAAGCTAGGAATTCTCTAATGAATTTGATATCCGTTTTGACAGTGTAAGAATAGAAAAAAAGTCGTCTTGTAAAAGGAAATATAAGATTCATACAATTCAGTAATCAAGTGATGCTATGTAGATTTAACTCTATCAGAAAATTTTCAATCGATTGTTTTAGGATATAGTCTCAAATATTTGTTCAAGGTTACCTTATGAAAAACTGTGATTCATTTTTGATTGTATGTTTTTGAAAAATTATTCGTCATTTCTCTAATATTTATACAAAACCGCAACCGGATACAAATTATAATTAATCGATTGCTGCGGAAAATCTCTTGCGATGAAAATCAATCAGCAAAGAATTGTGTTGTTAACAGTTGTTCGTCATACGTAAAATTGTTCTGGTAATAAAACTTAACGAGAAAATGATTAAGAAGAAAATGTTATTTTCTTATCGAAAGTACAAAATCAAGATGTTGAAATTTATTAATCAGTAATCTAAGCACATGGAATACATTAGAGAAGAATATTTTTCTGAACTGAATGTAAATTTTGAGATAAATTGGAAACGATAAAAGAAGACTAAATATTATTTCGATAATTTTAAGTAGAAATTTATTAAGACTGTAATAGAATTAATAGTCATTTGATTAAATTTAATAGACGTCTGTGATATTTTATCCAATTTAAAAGCGAGAGAGGGAGTAAACCAGCCACATGCGATTAAATCATCAATATACCATCTAAGAGTGAACATATTTAACTTTTATACCTTTTCTCTAAATATAGTTTCGTCTCGCTTAATTTAATATTTCAAAATTCTCATTGAATTATTTTAATAATTGTTTTACAATTATATCATTTTATGAAATTGTAAAATGATAAGTTTTATAATGTATAAACTGACATCTAACGAAATGCTTTCTTTTCGTTATTGTTTTATACGTATAGAAAAATAAGCTTATGTATTATATTATGTAGAAGTATTTCTACTTCTGAAAAATTGCTTTCCACAATATTATTATCTTATAGATAGAAAATAAGTTATTTGATGTAGATAAAGTAATACCAAATTCGCATTTTAGTTCTTAGAAAACTCTTATAATCCTTACATAGAACGCAACCCAGTGACATAATTCTCGTGATGAATAGATGAGAGAAATATCCTTCTGATAAATGATGCAATACTGTATTATCCTTCAGTCAACTTGTGGGATTTTCTGCCTTCATCATCCGATTCTATCATTCCTGTTGCTGTTATTCAACAATACATCGAGAACTAGTATCTTAAAGAATAGAAGAATCCCTAAAGAGAATCACAACGAATATGTATGATTTCTATAACTTTTGATCACATGAAATATTTATAACATAATTTTATGAAGTTTGTCCGTTAAGCCAAGAACTAATCGAAACATAAAAATTGGAATAGGTCTAAATGATCTTGAAATATTTATAAAGACGGGTCGCAAGTTCGATCGTTTATGTTAACCCAGTTTCCGAAATGCCAACGCCTGGGTAAATGTCTTTACCTCACAATTTAGAAGAACTGCAGAGAATCAATTCTGTTCATCACTGAGATTAAAAATACATAGAAGTATAAATAATTTTCACTCAGCAAAATCCATTTTAATTTCTAAGTTGTAAAGGATTTCGACAGTGAGATTTCCAATGGATTAACAGTTTTTTTTTTTTGGCATTTCGAACGAGCGAGTTTGAAATTAGAATAGCATAATAATACAGGTAATTAGAACATATTCATTAATTGGATATAGTTTCTAAAAGTAAACAAAAGCCATTACTGCTGTAAGAATTTTTTTAAAAAATTAAAATATTCGTAAGAATTTTTTTTTTTTTAATCTTCCGTGTTATTTTATAAACAACTTGTTACGGGATTTATTCGGTATTAAATCTACAATTTCTACCTGATGTCTGTCGTTGTTAATCAAGAGAATTAGTTTATACCCTTTCGGAAAATGGTGTGCTCCAACGGTTGCTCCTAGCAACGATCACGGAGCAGGCGTTATACTTCCTAGAGGCAGTAGAAAGTCCGTTACATCTCAGTTGGTCGGGTAGACACTTCACATTCACATACCTCCTGTTATCAGACAAGTGAACGGGACGGATGTGCTCACTTTCCTCAATTTCATCCAATTTTGGAAAATACGGATCGGGAGATGAGTGGTATTCTTGAGTTGGAGGGATGTTATTCTACACTTAACCGGGATAGGAAGAATCTATTTTCTCTTCGAACTTAAACGTTAGAGAAGACGGACAAAAGCAAAAGAGATAAATTTAGGCGGGCCGATGCAGCCCACGAGCGTCGCCGCCATTCTCAGGGCGCAACGCGGTCACAGGGCACGGGTACGTGGCCTTTGACAGCATGCCCTGCCCAGGATAACAGATGGACCATGTTGCCTTTTACTCGTCGTTTCAGCAAAAGGGCACAGAGTGACCCTTGGATATCGGAAAGAATCAGAAAATATTTCTTTTGTAGGCGTTTCACCGTTGGAACTAATAATCTTCTATTAGAAAGTTCGGTGAGTATAGTTCATTTCAAACTGATTAATACCAGTAAACGTGGGCCAATAGATTTAATTCGAATAAATTATGAATATATATATATATATAAACTCGATCGTGTTTATCTTGGAAAAAAATGAATTCTGAACTCTTTCATTGATTTTTCTCGGCCGCACGCAAACATAAAACAATTAAACGATGTTTTTGTTTTTAGAAAAATATATATCTAAAAATTCTGTTTGCCGGTTTAAACGGCTGTCTTCATTTTCACAGCTGCATCGCTAGCCGTCCTCCTATACTTAGATATTTCTCTTTGCACTCCGATCATCGTATCATCTGTGTCATGCATAAAATTAGTAAATGGAAAAGATCAGAAATTTTATTTATTGAGTTTATATCAACGAAATATCTTGTTTATATAAACGGGGGGGGAAATGAAGCGGGATATATTTAGGATAATTTTACACTTATTAACTATATGATTTGGACATGGAAAAGGTGTATAAACTTCTTTGGTGTATTGTTTAGGAAACATGTATAAAATCGTGTTGGGGAAAGATTAAACATTTTTTAACGTGTTATTTGGGCTAATCATCTAATATGATATGTCGTTTGTAGTTTATATCACAACACACCATTTTGGTTGTCATGGAAACTATATTCTGACCCCAGATGTTTAAGTTCCCTCAGAAGAATCATTGGACAATATTGCAGAGAATTTCACCGTCACAATAAATATTGTCTTTTTTTATTTTTTCTTGGAACAAAAAGTATATTTAAATTTCGATTAATGGAATTAATTTTATTTCTTTTTTTTGAAAAATTTTGTTTATCTCATCCTAATATTTTATTAAATATAACAAATGCATTCATCTGTTTTTGACAGGCGGTTTCTTGTATCTACACAGTTGGACGCCAGATATTGTCTTCTATTTTCCGATTAAATCCATCCTACACGATATTTTAGCCTATTCATACTAAAGAAATGGAGCGTTTGGTTGTCTGATCTCATATCTTCTCGTCAGCTTTGAGTTTATTAATAAAATAGAACGCGTAAGATTCAGAGTTATCATTCAAATTTTATGCGTGTTCCATTTTATTAATCCTCGCGTCTAAATCCTCCTGTCTCGATTTTTCTTTTCAGGAAGCATACTTCAATAATGTTCGCACTCAATTATTGACACGTGTTATGTCAATATATTGCGTTCAAGCACGCTTCGTTGCACACAATACAAACTGTACAGGCTTCTTTGATAAACTTTATCAGCGATAGTTCATCGAGAGATATTGTTTTATTGTTAAATAATTTCTGCCATTATAAACTTAATCGCATTTTATCAGAAAGTGAAAATAAATCTCTTTTAAACTAGCTAAAAATACAATAAAAGTTATTACATTATATTACTTTTTTTTAAATATTTTTCGGATAGCTACTATTGATTAATGTTTGATTATCTAGTTCTACTTTCCTGTGTTTAAATGATGTTTCCCTAGAGATTCATCGTCGTTTGATTATTGGTTTGTTTCTGCCAATAGTGACAGGTTTTAGTAAAAAAAAAAAAAAAAACGAACTTTAATACAACTCCATCACAATTCTCTATTTATGGTAGAAATAAGCAAGAAAGATGTTTAAATAAGCGCCAAATAATTATCTGTTCCCAATACAAAGTTTGATTTGGATAGTCAGTGTTAGCTCTAATTACTAAAATCCCCGGGATAATACTCTTTCGACGAAACAAACTGTCTTCTCGTTAAATTCGTGTTATAACACTCCAGAGGTCTGTGTAATTTTTAAGGATTTTATGTAATTGAAGTAGAGAGAGCATCGACTGATCTTCGATATCTTATAAATAGTAAAGGATTATGTTTGTTATAATTTAATTTATCAACATTTCGATTAGCTGAATATACAAAAATAATTATTGAACGAATATATGTACTGCACAGAATACTGTAAAAATATTAAAATCCTTCTGTTACTATCACGTATAAGTGATAAGTTTATTTTGTTACAAGCGTTACAATATCGTAATGTGTATAAGAGCGATAAAGTAGAAAATTCAATAATAGTTAATTCTTCTATTATGATGAAGAATACAGATTCATCCGCATAATAATTGGTAACGATGCAGAAGCTGTTAGTAGTAATTAATTTCTTATTGCTTAAATTATAGAGCTTAAGCTTTACTACACAACTGTTGACTTATTTTACAGATAGATCTAATTCATAATCTAATAGAAAATGTATTTCATCTTTATAGATATTCAATACATTATTCTCTTTTAGTAAAATGAACTTAAAAGAATAAGTAATGAAAATCAATTTGATTATAAATGCTGTCTTTAAAAGTACGACGATATTGTTCTTTGGATAGAAATTCATATCGACTTTTCATACAAATATTTTATACAATTAATTTGACAGATAATATTTAAGAATATATAAATAATTTATATAAATAAGTAAATAAAAAAAAACCAGTAATTTGGATGCGGGAAGTAAAATTAATTATCCGATGAAGTACTTAGAAACTAATGAATTTCGGCATTAATAATTTTGTTGAGCAAGTAATAATACATGCTTGTGTGGGTGTGCGCGAATACAATTACGACTGTTCTGTTTATACCAAATTTGGCAAAAATATCGATTTTCTTATGGCGGTTCCTTTCTATTTAGTAATGGTTAAATTGTAATTTATATATATCAAATTTATATATATAAAACTTAAGCTTCCTTTTCTCTCTCTGTTATACATACATAAATACAAGTAATAGTAATAATGGGATATTTAGAAAATGGGGTTGAAAAAGTCAATTTAATTCAAACTAAATAAATATTTTATTTAACTACTTTGTTTGTAGGAGACTAGGAGTTGCTTTTAAGAATCTCCGTAAGAGCTCTTATAAGAATTAAATAACAGAAAAAAAAAATATATATATATATATGGTCAAGTTGATCCCATAAAGTATACTTAAAAATCATAAAAACAAAAGAAAAAGAAAAGATAATATGAAAAATTAGGAATATCCATTAATTTAATTAATTTAATCAATATTTTTTTTATAAATAACGAGGTATTAACAGAGATCGAAACGGTTCCTTTGGTTATTTAAATCATATAAAAACGAACCATTTATACGTGATAATACAATGATTAATTTTTAAAAAAGTAATTGTTTATTTATCTTAATTATAATTCATTATTTGTAGCTAATTATAATGTATGTGAACGTGTTTTTTTTTTTTTTAAAAAGCTTAAATTTAAATTTAAACCCAAAAGAATCCACAAGCTTGTACGAAAATTATGATTTTTATAATTGCCACTCTTCATTATATCACCCGTCGATTTTATTATCGTAAATTAATGTCTGAAAAATGTTTTCTTTTGCTTAGTTTATTAGGAAACTGTCATTAAAATTTCAGGCAGTACAAAATGAAATTATAAAACAGAATTTTTATACGAATTTAGAGACGAACTCATTTATTATTATGATTTAATTTCCAAAGAAATATCTGTAGCGAATTCATTTAAGCTTTTTTTTTTATTATTTTTTGTAATAATTATAAGTGGAAGTATTGAAGAATAAATATACTTTCTTTCTGATAACTTTTCATAAAATTAATTTAATATAGACTAATATTTTAAAATTAAATTTATTCCAGGGATAAATATTTAAACTTAACAATAGATTGCATATTCTATCGAAAACTCCAATTTGATTGTAAAAGAAATCGATACGCTTTTGTATTCTTTGAAATAAGAAATACAACAAAATATATTGACTTTAAAAATAAATCTCTTGTCCATCTGAGCCTTTTTTAACAATATAAAATCTGATTATAGAGTTTAATTTTCTAAAAATTTACTTAATTAATATATATTATTTTTTTAATGTTAAATACAATTATTGTTGTGGTTTAAACTTAATTATTTTTTAAATATATTATTCAAATAAATATGTATCAAACGTCGAAAAAATCTCTTTTTTTATGGCAAGAGAACTGTTAATATTTTAATAAAAATTTCAAATTTTATTTAAAGAATGTTCTTCGAGTATAAATATTAATTGCCTAAATTATATAAATTGTATAAATAGTTTAATTTGAAAGGAAAAGTTATTAAAAATCAGTTTAATCATATATTTATTTATTCTTTTTAATATCAAAAATTATCGTAATTTAATTATCAAAGTTTTATTTTTGAAAAAGATTTCGTTTAAGTTAGTTTTGTCATTTTAAAAATTTCATTTAATATATAATTTATTATATATTAAATGAAAATTTTTAATTGCTTTAGATTTTTCTTTTTATTTTAACTTGTTTATTACTCTTTACTTTAGTGTGGGCGTAACTTGGAGAAGCAGATCATTTAATATCTTTTTCCATTATAACTGTTCCTTGTCGATTTTAAATGTATTTTATTGTGTCCATTTTAAAAATAAATTGTTTTTTCTATTGAATCATAATTTCATTTCCTTATTTATTCCTTCTATATACAAGGAAATAAAATTAATTCCCTATAAATATTTCCTTGTATTTTTATATAAAATATATTAGATTTTATAAATCGTAAGGAAGAGGAGATGATTTTTTTAAACTTTCTATTATAATTAAAATTTGTTTTAAGTTATAGTTTGATGCTGTAAAATTGTAATTTAAAAAAAAAAAAAAAAAACACACGCACAACCTACATCTGCACACACCCACATGTACTGTACACACACAAACATATACACAGACACACACGCACAGTGTAGTCATAATCTAATTAAGTTTTCTGTATTCAGTGCTCTCTGGAAAGGGATTTAACGAATGGATTGTAGTCAAGTTTGGAGGATATATTCTTCATAACCTCGGGAAAGCAATTTCGCTAAAATAATTAATTTCAGTTTTGATCACCAGTGGAAAATCGGCGTTGTTCAACACACGTTTGCTACTTCTTTCACGCATATTTTAGTTTAATACAAAGAGTTGAAAGAGAAAATATACGGAACAGATAAGATAATAGTTTCCCCTATATGTCGGCATTCCCGTATGACAGCGGCTGCTTTTGCTATCATTTTGATAATAGAGCTTTACTTAGATAGTACGGTCTGGTAACATTGTGGCATGTTTTCTAGCTTTAACTAACTGAATAGGAACGTAACATCTGCTATACAGTAAGCTAACTGTCATTTTTATCTATAGAAGTTCAGATACGAATGACAGTGTCATTTTTTCTGCTGTGGCTGAAATTGGAACTAATTAATTTTTTCGCCAAATTGATTTCTACGTATTCTGAAAAAGTTTTCTTCAAATTAAATCCGCTTCAAATGGCGCTGAATAAGATGTTTAATTAAACTATGATCAAGCACTAATATAAATTATATGACCTATATATACACAAAAAATAATTGTATTTTTCTTTCGTAACATAAAATATATTCTTAAATATATTTAACTTAGAATTAATTATAGTAATATGCGAAATTGCAAACTCTTTTTCCGTTAGTTTGACTTAGAATAATGTTTCATTTAAACGCTATTTTAACGCATTATCAATATGAATGGATGTTAATATTGGATATTGATTTTATTGAATGTTTATGTTGTTTATTTATGATTTATTGAAAACGGGAGCATGAAATATTAATAAGATCAGATGCTATGCCGATTATAGATTTGAAAAATCTTTGATAGAACATTTTTTATTTTGTATTAAGTCGTCTCTATGCTTAAGATTATTTTTAAGCTTTAACTTTAAAAGTTTTTTCTGTCTTATTTTTTTTCTAATTTCATATTATTTTAATGCAAACATTATAAACCTCTCTTTGTAAAATTTAAGTTGTATTTCACAGTTTAAATTTAAGTTTTCTTGTAGATTGAAAGAATTATTAAAATTAATAATGTTTTCAAAGTTGGTCAAGCAAACTATAAATTTTTTTTCTTTTAATCTACTCGTTATTTAGCATTATTTAAATATAATTATAATATTATAATGATTTGTTGTATGTTATAATTGTAAGAGTTGTTTCGTACAGGATACCAGGACGCATGTGGTAGGAGAATTATACGATACGGAAAAATCGTATGTAGAATCTCTACAAATTATAGTCAATGTAAGTAATATTTATATATATATATATGTATTGTCTATATAAGTTTATTTCTTTAGTTTTAAATTTAAGCTAGAAAAAGATTTCAATGGATAAACGTATTCGGTTAATAGAAATAAACTTGCTGTTTTCATTTTGTGAATTCAATCGATCGAAATTGAAACACGAATTGGAAGATCCGTTTGTTAAAAATTTCCATTTGTTTTATCTTTTAGAAAAAGAATTTTTATGTAAAATCTCTCCCCCTTTTTTTTTTCTTTCTTTCTTTCTATTTTAATGCTAGAACACTTGAAATTTATGAGTTGTTCGCACCGAAAACGTTCAAAAACAATAACTCAAAGGTAATGTTTTAAAACATTAAATTAAAAAAAAAGAATGTAAGATATAGGTTTAACTATAATAAATTAATTATTTAAAAGTTTGATTTTAAATATTTGACTGCTCTGTCTTTCTATATCAATTTTTATAGCGCGTTTTGTTTGTCTAAACGCCAACGTTGTAGAAAAATGATCTATGTTAAGCTTCAGAAAAGTTTTTCGAAGGACAAGTATCTCTTGACTACGATTGATGGTAACTATGTGTCACCTGGAGGGTGCGGCAGTAATGACAGTCCGCGGGAAGCTGTCTGTACGAAAAGACATATGGTGACTTTTTCTATGATGTCAGTAATGTGTTATTGTTCCTTAACTACAATAATTTCAAATCATAACAGGAAAACGCCAATTTGTCGTCACGTCATACATCTTTTAAGTAGAATAAATGCATTTTGCCAGCAGTTTTCAACTGACAACTGCTTTCTGAACTATTCACAGCCATAACAAAGAATTATTATGTCTAAAATTAAATAGATAATTACGAAAACTCTTTGAAATATATTTTAAATGAAGCCAACAAATTACTAATTATAATACCGTGCCAATTCTTTATACAACTATTCAATCAACTATTGTTCATTTCGGTTCAAAATAAGAGTTGTTAAATTGAAAGCAACTCTAAGCAACGTCACAATTTTGATAAATGACTCGTGTATATCTGTTACCACACCCACTATAAACTGTGTTGCTAACTGCCATGCTGAGATACCATCAAAACTTTCAGTGATCTTCTGATAGGTCTATACAAGCCAGTCATTCTTTTCTTAAGAAACTTATCTAGTAAGTTTGATAAGGTATCCTGAGAACACAAAATAAAAAAAAAAACTGTAAAGAAATATATAATTTAAATCCTACTTACCGTATTTGTAGACACTGTCTCAAAATTAATTTTAAAATGCAGATTCTCTTTATGCATTTTTAATCAGTGAAGGCGCGATTCATTTTTTTGTTTCCCGTCAAAACAATATAAAAGCTATTAAGACAGAAATATTGATTATTTTGGCAAATGTTAACTTTTGTAATTGTCAATTTTTAATATATAGATCTATATTATTTTTTTTTTTTTGCATTGAATAAACTATCGATTAAATCACCAATATTATTAAGAAAAATAATTGCAAATAATATCTTCAAAATCAATTTATTATCGATTTTAAATTTATAGGAAAATTGCAGATAATTAATTAAAAATGAAAATTAAAATAGCATCATTTTCTTCTTATTAGAGTTTGATACAATTAAAAATGCTTGAATTTAATGTGTATTTGAAATTGTAAAACTTAATCGAGAAAACAGATTACTTAGAAAAGTCGATAACAGAAATAATTTCAATGAATTTAAATATAAATTTAATGAATTTCAAATTTCTAAATTCACAATGAGGTGACTGTTATTACATAAATTTTCGATATTATCAATATTGGTTCTTAAATAGGTAAACATGGTTTAAAATAAATTTTTAGGTTAATAGTTTTTCAAATCTTTTCGTTAAATATATAAATATATAATCATTTATTTAATGTTATTCATTTTGAATGTACAGTACTTAAAATCAAATTACATGAGCATAACTTTTAAACTTAATTAATAACTAAAATTCATACAAAACTAATTTAATGAACTACAAAAACGTAGAAATTGAATCTTGTTTGAATCTAATATAATAAATATAGATTAATATTCGAGTAATTAATATAAATTGCAGTAAACTAGAAATATCCCGTAAAGTTTACTAAATTTATTCTGTTCAGTAATAAATAAATAATCAGTTTTAATTTACTATATTAGCAATTTCTTTTGTTTTACTTTGAAAATTTAGTTATTTTCAGGTTAAAAAATAAATAAAAATAAAAGAAAACTCCATCTTAAATAGAAAAATAAATACGAAAATGTTATAGATAAATAATTTAAATTTATTATTTTTTTTTTCGAATTATTTTTGGGTTGTGTTCGATAAATTTTAATGTGTTTATTTTCCGTTTTAAATAGCCATAATAATAATGTTCGTAGTTCCTTGACTTGGGAGTTGTCTAGTTAATAAATTAGTTCAAACTTTTTTTTTATTTTTAATCGAAATTGTCAATATATATTTTGGCTAGCGAGCATGGTTCTTTTCTTTTGATTATTTCTTCAGATAAACAATAATAGTTACTTAAGAATTCTAGTTTATTGCAGATTTTTATTTTATTTTCGAAAAAAAACTATTGCACTCACTTTATTGGACATTAAAGCATAAACTGTGAAATTTTCTTCTTAAACTTCAGCAGATTTATTATTATTATTTTGCTATAGATTTGGCTTTTTATTATATATGTAATGTCTGTATATTACTTATCTGCAAAGTAATAATTAATAGAAAATACAGATAAACTGATTGATTGAGCTTGATTGCTGCAATTTACATTATTATTTTGAAAATCGAATAATTTCCTTTCTGCTAATAGAACAAGATTTATATTTAGTTAATTTTTTGCTTAATTGATTTAGAAAATGTCTTTTCGTGAATATTCTGTATTTTATGAATAATATAGATACGCCACAAACATTTATATAATTAATATTTTAATATTTACAGAAATATATGAAGTCTCTGAAGAGTCCAGAACACGCTGGATTAGTCGACTCGTCTTTAGTTGACGAAATATTTTATCAAGTACCCGAAATTTTAAGTCATCACGAAAGTTTTTTAGAGGTGCTGCGGCAGAGATTAACGAGTTGGGACAGTAAACAAAAAGTTGGAGATGTATTTGTAGAAGCGGTAAGATAATAGTGAATATTTTCCAAAAATACATAACGTAGACTACAAGTTAATCTAGGAATCATTTAGAAAGAAGTCTGTTTTTAATAATACGACTGGAGAAATTCTGTACGATTATAGCCGTTCTTTAGAATTTTAAAAATAGTCTTCTCTCTTATTAATTTAAAATTTTAATATATTTTTTTTAAAAATATATTTAATTTACTTTCAACTATTAAACTTAAGTGGTATTATATAAGTAAAAATATTAATATTTTGAAAACTATTAATTAATTACAATATATAATATACATACATTAAGTTATTATTTTAATTAATAATTAAATATATAATATGTTACTGTTAATAAAAATTGTAATAATGATACTTAAAGAATTAAGTGTTAAAAACATCTAAGAATTTAATTTGATATATTTTTGATTTATGAATAAAATAAAATAGATAAATTTTATAAATGATTTGAAATTGTTCTTTAGACGTTTTTACATTTAAATATCATTATTTTTGTGAAAATAAACAGTTACTCTATTCCATTTTTAAAGATAAATTTAATTAACTTATTTCAATATAGAAGATAGATTCAAAAGAGCGTAGTTTGTATGAATTCGATTCATGAAATACGCGTGAATAAAAATAAGAAATATGTTCGGACATATTTCATTTCCTTCGAAATACATTTTGTATGCATTCAGTACTGATAAATCCATAGTATTCCATTGATGCGAGGACACACAAAGTAATCTATGATTAGCTGCTATATTTGAATGGAAATCGTAGTTGATGTATTGATACATGAAATGGATATTAATGATCGAATATAATAATTATAAGCAACTTGCAGTTGATAAAGTTATTTTAACTTATTCCAGGAAAAATATTACGAATGTCTTATAGTAGATAATAAAATCTGAAAAAGTTATTAACTGTAATTATCGATTTATATTTAATCAAATAATCTATATAAAACTTTTTTTTTATTAGCTAATTAATTACTAGTTAATTTTTATAGGCTTACATAATATTTATTAACATTAATATATGAAATTTAAATGAATGTCATCCTATACTTTTTGGAACTTAACCCATTATTCTTATGTTTTTCCATTAAGACAAATTTTATTTACATTTGATTTTTACAGAATAAAACGTTTCGTCACAGGGATTGGGTATAATTTAAATGATAATACATTTGTATTAATTTTCCGTTATGCTAAAATTATTACTCACAATGAAATCATTCAAAACATAGGTAAAGGATGGGACTATACCAGGACCCAATTATCAATAAAAATCACTTTCCAGTATGTTATCTAATAACGATAGAATCACTTTTTCGCGTGGCTATTCTATAATGAGGACTATTTGATCAACCATGGATATTTATATATTTAAAATAAACATCATCCATATAAATCACTAATATTGATTCCATTTTGAATATAATGATTCTAGCTTAGAAAGACTTTACAACTGTATTTTAACTTTTCTATTCTAAGATGATACTTAACACATATTGTATTACAAACATTCACACATATCAACATGTTTTCGTATTTAGTTTTGTATGAAAATAGTTTTAATATTTATTATAAAACAAAGCCGTAAGTTAATATTTTCACGTAAACACGTTGCAAGTTTTTAGTTAAATCGTTTACTGCGGGCTACTATACATTTACGGATATCAATTATAAGCATCTGAATACATTAAACCTGTTTAGAGATTGTAGATTAATTCAGCGCGATGTTTTATGCGAAGAAGATATCAAAATATGATCATAAATTGCGTAGACAATGATGTATTGCTGCGTTTTTTTTTTAGTTCGAGATATAATATAAACTAAAATCAGTTATTCTTAAAACTCGTAGCATTAAAAAAAAAACAATAAAAATGAATTTCAAATGCGAAAAATAAATTTAAACACATGCCAGAATAAATTAACTGGTAAGAAAATTACTACTTATTCATACACCTGTTATGCTTGAATAGAGTAAAGATAGAAATAATTTATAATAAAATGAATAGTTTTCTGAAGAAAAAATTCAGAATGAATACGTTAAAAAATTTTTTTGTGTTTTTTTTTTTTCTTTTTGAGTGAATTTCGATACTTTTTAGTAGTCACAGTTAATGTCTTTCGTGAGATTTGAATCTGTTTGTTAAAGAAAAAATCGAAAAAAATCTCTAAAAATAGCAACCGAATAATTTAAATAATGTTACATTTAAATAGAATATTTATATAGACTACACATATCTATCCAAAACTATAGAATATGATTCAAAAATCTTATAACTTATTTACAAACGTTTAAAAATGGTCATTACGTGATTGTTTCCTTTGGAGAAAATAAAATTGTTTTCGTGAATATCATGCAAATTTAGATTAGATGGTTCAAATACTTTATATCAACTATATTATATGTGACTATAGAAGAAATTTTTTGTATATATAGCATGAAAACATTAATAATATTAGAATAGATACTTTATTAAAATATTTCCAATACTTTCTAATCTTTTAAATTAGAAAATGTTTATAGAGAAAAAATAAAATAAAAAAGTTATGAATCGGTCTCAATGAAAAAGCAAAATATTTTAGCTACATTTATTTATATTTTCTGATTGTTTTCCAGAAAGGATAGATTTATATTGAAATATTTAATAATAATTGTATAATTTCATAACATCAAGCATTATCAAACTATATAGAACATTTTAAATAAATGAGAAATGGAAAGATCTATTAAATAAAATTATGATGAATCGCAGAACGACTGACAATCCTCTTATGATAACTGACTTAGGAAGCTTGTATACGTACAGTACAATGTACTGTATATATATAATTTTACAAATATTCCATTATTTAGGGTATGGAATGTAATTGATAAATTCAAACAGAAGGGAAAAATTATTTAAATTATTAGTCTATAAATAACAGGTTTACCGCACACACTACCGCTGGCATTCACAATGTAGAAAGATAAAATGTCGAATGATCAAATTGTATAAGATTAAATGTCGAGGCAATAGAAATCTCTCTCTATTATGTGGGGAGGCCGTCTAGCGCTTTTATGATGTCCGGAAATAACACGAGCCCCTCTTTTGCCCCTTTTTAAGGAAATGAAATACGTAAAATGTTAAAGATTTTATATTTTGTTAATAAAAATAAAATTAATTTATAGGTGTATTAATCACTACGTCCCTCAAGTTTTCTTCGGATCTGGGGAAGAATTCTTAGCTCATCTCTCGACGAATCTTTCATAAATAATCGGAACTTTTTACTCTCTACTGAGCCATTTAATGTTTCTTCAACCACCCAATGAATACGTAATAAAGGTCCTCATAGGCCCTTTAATACAAAAATGTTATTTGTATTTGAATATAAATTACTCAAATTACATTTCTATTGTATAATTGACTTTTGCTGATTTTTGGAAATATAAGATAAATGTAATTTTAAAAAGTTTCAGAGCATATTTAACGAGATAGATAATTATTTCTTATATATTAATTTATTATTTGAAGTTGTTAAATATTAATAAAATTGCCGACCACTTAAGCAAAGAATATTTACTTTGTGGAAAAAAATAATACGAGGAAACAAATTCATTATTTTGTATAGGCTACGTTATATAAATTAGATAAATGTAAAAGTTCGACTTGCAGAATATTTAGTTGATCATTATTTAATCATTATTCTTCTCTGTAAAAATATCTGATTAGTAGAAAGCTCTTCTACGTGATCATTTGGCTAGTGTTACGCTATATTTTGATTAATAAAAATATGCATTATTAAAACAAGCTTTGATCAGTAATATTTTCGTGCAGTATTATTTACTAAGTGCGATCAGGAAAATAGGATTATTACTTAGACAAAAAAAAAAACAAACTTGTTAAGTAAAAAACTACGTTCGGTATTAGAATAACGTAGGAGTAATAAGAGAAAATTATTTTTATTCGATTGTTATTGAATGCCTAAAATTTTGTTATTCGTTATCACCTTATGTTTATGGATCGTCAATCTCCTTTATTAATTACTGAACAGTTATCTTTATTTAAGTCGTGGAAATATAATTTTAAATATTATAAATACTCTCGACATTAGTGGAGCATACAGTCTTATTATTAATTGTAATACTGTGTGGGCAATAAACATAGTTTACATAACAATTACTCGTAAATTTAACTATATGCATCAACACTCAACAAAAATTAAAGTAACTTTTTGCGGAATTGCTCGATACGAAATTTAATTGTAATTTCAATTTTATATAAAGTTAAAGAGAATTAATAACAAATAAAAAAAATTAACAATAGTAATAAAATCAGTTCCAATAAAGACTGCAATAATCTTCGGTACGGAATTTCTGATTTCTTTGAAATTGGTTGATTGGTTTGTAAATCTTTGTTAATAAAATATCATAATTATTAATTCGCTTTATCTAATTAACTGTCTTTGTAGTATACTAAGTATAAATGTTTACGAACGAACAAATTATGTTATCATCTAAATTAAAGAAACTGCATTGTTTCAAATTACAGTACCGTATTAAATTCAATAACATATACTATAACATGATCTTTAATCTTAGATATTTTGTTTATATCTAGTAAATTACTGTGATTTAATAATATTTGAAAAAAAATAAAATAAAATAAAATCGATGGAAATACGACACGAAAATAACGTCGTGATAAGGTAAGTAAATGTACATTTTGTACATTCGACATTTTGTCTTTCTGCATTTGTTCATTCAGAATGTAATCTAGGCTTGTGTACAAAGAATTATTACTGTATTATATGTATTGAAATATGAAATAATTATGAATAATTTAATATTATTTTTTTTTAAAGTTGGTTAAATATTCGCGGTAAGCATCTCTGCCGGGATCCGGTTCGAATCGGACTCGAACATTCATAATTTATCACAAGTTCAGGTCATGACCGTCGTTTCATATCTTTTAACGACGTTAGCCGATCCCATTGAGGATCAATTTCACTTATAATGAGAAAAAATTGAGACCGAATATAGAGATCGTGCATTGATCCCATGCAAAAAATATATAGTCTATATAATATAAACATTTTCGATTATTATTATTATATACAGGATACNTTTAAATTTATAGGAAAATTGCAGATAATTAATTAAAAATGAAAATTAAAATAGCATCATTTTCTTCTTATTAGAGTTTGATACAATTAAAAATGCTTGAATTTAATGTGTATTTGAAATTGTAAAACTTAATCGAGAAAACAGATTACTTAGAAAAGTCGATAACAGAAATAATTTCAATGAATTTAAATATAAATTTAATGAATTTCAAATTTCTAAATTCACAATGAGGTGACTGTTATTACATAAATTTTCGATATTATCAATATTGGTTCTTAAATAGGTAAACATGGTTTAAAATAAATTTTTAGGTTAATAGTTTTTCAAATCTTTTCGTTAAATATATAAATATATAATCATTTATTTAATGTTATTCATTTTGAATGTACAGTACTTAAAATCAAATTACATGAGCATAACTTTTAAACTTAATTAATAACTAAAATTCATACAAAACTAATTTAATGAACTACAAAAACGTAGAAATTGAATCTTGTTTGAATCTAATATAATAAATATAGATTAATATTCGAGTAATTAATATAAATTGCAGTAAACTAGAAATATCCCGTAAAGTTTACTAAATTTATTCTGTTCAGTAATAAATAAATAATCAGTTTTAATTTACTATATTAGCAATTTCTTTTGTTTTACTTTGAAAATTTAGTTATTTTCAGGTTAAAAAATAAATAAAAATAAAAGAAAACTCCATCTTAAATAGAAAAATAAATACGAAAATGTTATAGATAAATAATTTAAATTTATTATTTTTTTTTTCGAATTATTTTTGGGTTGTGTTCGATAAATTTTAATGTGTTTATTTTCCGTTTTAAATAGCCATAATAATAATGTTCGTAGTTCCTTGACTTGGGAGTTGTCTAGTTAATAAATTAGTTCAAACTTTTTTTTTATTTTTAATCGAAATTGTCAATATATATTTTGGCTAGCGAGCATGGTTCTTTTCTTTTGATTATTTCTTCAGATAAGCAATAATAGTTACTTAAGAATTCTAGTTTATTGCAGATTTTTATTTTATTTTCGAAAAAAAACTATTGCACTCACTTTATTGGACATTAAAGCATAAACTGTGAAATTTTCTTCTTAAACTTCAGCAGATTTATTATTATTATTTTGCTATAGATTTGGCTTTTTATTATATATGTAATGTCTGTATATTACTTATCTGCAAAGTAATAATTAATAGAAAATACAGATAAACTGATTGATTGAGCTTGATTGCTGCAATTTACATTATTATTTTGAAAATCGAATAATTTCCTTTCTGCTAATAGAACAAGATTTATATTTAGTTAATTTTTTTGCTTAATTGATTTAGAAAATGTCTTTTCGTGAATATTCTGTATTTTATGAATAATATAGATACGCCACAAACATTTATATAATTAATATTTTAATATTTACAGAAATATATGAAGTCTCTGAAGAGTCCAGAACACGCTGGATTAGTCGACTCGTCTTTAGTTGACGAAATATTTTATCAAGTACCCGAAATTTTAAGTCATCACGAAAGTTTTTTAGAGGTGCTGCGGCAGAGATTAACGAGTTGGGACAGTAAACAAAAAGTTGGAGATGTATTTGTAGAAGCGGTAAGATAATAGTGAATATTTTCCAAAAATACATAACGTAGACTACAAGTTAATCTAGGAATCATTTAGAAAGAAGTCTGTTTTTAATAATACGACTGGAGAAATTCTGTACGATTATAGCCGTTCTTTAGAATTTTAAAAATAGTCTTCTCTCTTATTAATTTAAAATTTTAATATATTTTTTTTAAAAATATATTTAATTTACTTTCAACTATTAAACTTAAGTGGTATTATATAAGTAAAAATATTAATATTTTGAAAACTATTAATTAATTACAATATATAATATACATACATTAAGTTATTATTTTAATTAATAATTAAATATATAATATGTTACTGTTAATAAAAATTGTAATAATGATACTTAAAGAATTAAGTGTTAAAAACATCTAAGAATTTAATTTGATATATTTTTGATTTATGAATAAAATAAAATAGATAAATTTTATAAATGATTTGAAATTGTTCTTTAGACGTTTTTACATTTAAATATCATTATTTTTGTGAAAATAAACAGTTACTCTATTCCATTTTTAAAGATAAATTTAATTAACTTATTTCAATATAGAAGATAGATTCAAAAGAGCGTAGTTTGTATGAATTCGATTCATGAAATACGCGTGAATAAAAATAAGAAATATGTTCGGACATATTTCATTTCCTTCGAAATACATTTTGTATGCATTCAGTACTGATAAATCCATAGTATTCCATTGATGCGAGGACACACAAAGTAATCTATGATTAGCTGCTATATTTGAATGGAAATCGTAGTTGATGTATTGATACATGAAATGGATATTAATGATCGAATATAATAATTATAAGCAACTTGCAGTTGATAAAGTTATTTTAACTTATTCCAGGAAAAATATTACGAATGTCTTATAGTAGATAATAAAATCTGAAAAAGTTATTAACTGTAATTATCGATTTATATTTAATCAAATAATCTATATAAAACTTTTTTTTTATTAGCTAATTAATTACTAGTTAATTTTTATAGGCTTACATAATATTTATTAACATTAATATATGAAATTTAAATGAATGTCATCCTATACTTTTTGGAACTTAACCCATTATTCTTATGTTTTTCCATTAAGACAAATTTTATTTACATTTGATTTTTACAGAATAAAACGTTTCGTCACAGGGATTGGGTATAATTTAAATGATAATACATTTGTATTAATTTGCCGTTATGCTAAAATTATTACTCACAATGAAATCATTCAAAACATAGGTAAAGGATGGGACTATACCAGGACCCAATTATCAATAAAAATCACTTTCCAGTATGTTATCTAATAACGATAGAATCACTTTTTCGCGTGGCTATTCTATAATGAGGACTATTTGATCAACCATGGATATTTATATATTTAAAATAAACATCATCCATATAAATCACTAATATTGATTCCATTTTGAATATAATGATTCTAGCTTAGAAAGACTTTACAACTGTATTTTAACTTTTCTATTCTAAGATGATACTTAACACATATTGTATTACAAACATTCACACATATCAACATGTTTTCGTATTTAGTTTTGTATGAAAATAGTTTTAATATTTATTATAAAACAAAGCCGTAAGTTAATATTTTCACGTAAACACGTTGCAAGTTTTTAGTTAAATCGTTTACTGCGGGCTACTATACATTTACGGATATCAATTATAAGCATCTGAATACATTAAACCTGTTTAGAGATTGTAGATTAATTCAGCGCGATGTTTTATGCGAAGAAGATATCAAAATATGATCATAAATTGCGTAGACAATGATGTATTGCTGCGTTTTTTTTTTAGTTCGAGATATAATATAAACTAAAATCAGTTATTCTTAAAACTCGTAGCATTAAAAAAAAAACAATAAAAATGAATTTCAAATGCGAAAAATAAATTTAAACACATGCCAGAATAAATTAACTGGTAAGAAAATTACTACTTATTCATACACCTGTTATGCTTGAATAGAGTAAAGATAGAAATAATTTATAATAAAATGAATAGTTTTCTGAAGAAAAAATTCAGAATGAATACGTTAAAAAATTGTTTTGTGTGTTTTTTTTCTTTTTGAGTGAATTTCGATACTTTTTAGTAGTCACAGTTAATGTCTTTCGTGAGATTTGAATCTGTTTGTTAAAGAAAAAATCGAAAAAAATCTCTAAAAATAGCAACCGAATAATTTAAATAATGTTACATTTAAATAGAATATTTATATAGACTACACATATCTATCCAAAACTATAGAATATGATTCAAAAATCTTATAACTTATTTACAAACGTTTAAAAATGGTCATTACGTGATTGTTTCCTTTGGAGAAAATAAAATTGTTTTCGTGAATATCATGCAAATTTAGATTAGATGGTTCAAATACTCTATATCAACTATATTATATGTGACTATAGAAGAAATTTTTTGTATATATAGCATGAAAACATTAATAATATTAGAATAGATACTTTATTAAAATATTTCCAATACTTTCTAATCTTTTAAATTAGAAAATGTTTATAGAGAAAAAATAAAATAAAAAAGTTATGAATCGGTCTCAATGAAAAAGCAAAATATTTTAGCTACATTTATTTATATTTTCTGATTGTTTTCCAGAAAGGATAGATTTATATTGAAATATTTAATAATAATTGTATAATTTCATAACATCAAGCATTATCAAACTATATAGAACATTTTAAATAAATGAGAAATGGAAAGATCTATTAAATAAAATTATGATGAATCGCAGAACGACTGACAATCTTCTTATGATAACTGACTTAGGAAGCTTGTATACGTACAGTACAATGTACTGTATATATATAATTTTACAAATATTCCATTATTTAGGGTATGGAATGTAATTGATAAATTCAAACAGAAGGGAAAAATTATTTAAATTATTAGTCTATAAATAACAGGTTTACCGCACACACTACCGCTGGCATTCACAATGTAGAAAGATAAAATGTCGAATGATCAAATTGTATAAGATTAAATGTCGAGGCAATAGAAATCTCTCTCTATTATGTGGGGAGGCCGTCTAGCGCTTTTATGATGTCCGGAAATAACACGAGCCCCTCTTTTGCCCCTTTTTAAGGAAATGAAATACGTAAAATGTTAAAGATTTTATATTTTGTTAATAAAAATAAAATTAATTTATAGGTGTATTAATCACTACGTCCCTCAAGTTTTCTTCGGATCTGGGGAAGAATTCTTAGCTCATCTCTCGACGAATCTTTCATAAATAATCGGAACTTTTTACTCTCTACTGAGCCATTTAATGTTTCTTCAACCACCCAATGAATACGTAATAAAGGTCCTCATAGGCCCTTTAATACAAAAATGTTATTTGTATTTGAATATAAATTACTCAAATTACATTTCTATTGTATAATTGACTTTTGCTGATTTTTGGAAATATAAGATAAATGTAATTTTAAAAAGTTTCAGAGCATATTTAACGAGATAGATAATTATTTCTTATATATTAATTTATTATTTGAAGTTGTTAAATATTAATAAAATTGCCGACCACTTAAGCAAAGAATATTTACTTTGTGGAAAAAAATAATACGAGGAAACAAATTCATTATTTTGTATAGGCTACGTTATATAAATTAGATAAATGTAAAAGTTCGACTTGCAGAATATTTAGTTGATCATTATTTAATCATTATTCTTCTCTGTAAAAATATCTGATTAGTAGAAAGCTCTTCTACGTGATCATTTGGCTAGTGTTACGCTATATTTTGATTAATAAAAATATGCATTATTAAAACAAGCTTTGATCAGTAATATTTTCGTGCAGTATTATTTACTAAGTGCGATCAGGAAAATAGGATTATTACTTAGACAAAAAAAAAACAAACTTGTTAAGTAAAAAACTACGTTCGGTATTAGAATAACGTAGGAGTAATAAGAGAAAATTATTTTTATTCGATTGTTATTGAATGCCTAAAATTTTGTTATTCGTTATCACCTTATGTTTATGGATCGTCAATCTCCTTTATTAATTACTGAACAGTTATCTTTATTTAAGTCGTGGAAATATAATTTTAAATATTATAAATACTCTCGACATTAGTGGAGCATACAGTCTTATTATTAATTGTAATACTGTGTGGGCAATAAACATAGTTTACATAACAATTACTCGTAAATTTAACTATATGCATCAACACTCAACAAAAATTAAAGTAACTTTTTGCGGAATTGCTCGATACGAAATTTAATTGTAATTTCAATTTTATATAAAGTTAAAGAGAATTAATAACAAATAAAAAAAATTAACAATAGTAATAAAATCAGTTCCAATAAAGACTGCAATAATCTTCGGTACGGAATTTCTGATTTCTTTGAAATTGGTTGATTGGTTTGTAAATCTTTGTTAATAAAATATCATAATTATTAATTCGCTTTATCTAATTAACTGTCTTTGTAGTATACTAAGTATAAATGTTTACGAACGAACAAATTATGTTATCATCTAAATTAAAGAAACTGCATTGTTTCAAATTACAGTACCGTATTAAATTCAATAACATATACTATAACATGATCTTTAATCTTAGATATTTTGTTTATATCTAGTAAATTACTGTGATTTAATAATATTTGAAAAAAAATAAAATAAAATAAAATCGATGGAAATACGACACGAAAATAACGTCGTGATAAGGTAAGCAAATGTACATTTTGTACATTCGACATTTTGTCTTTCTGCATTTGTTCATTCAGAATGTAATCTAGGCTTGTGTACAAAGAATTATTACTGTATTATATGTATTGAAATATGAAATAATTATGAATAATTTAATATTATTTTTTTTTAAAGTTGGTTAAATATTCGCGGTAAGCATCTCTGCCGGGATCCGGTTCGAATCGGACTCGAACATTCATAATTTATCACAAGTTCAGGTCATGACCGTCGTTTCATATCTTTTAACGACGTTAGCCGATCCCATTGAGGATCAATTTCACTTATAATGAGAAAAAATTGAGACCGAATATAGAGATCGTGCATTGATCCCATGCAAAAAATATATAGTCTATATAATATAAACATTTTCGATTATTATTATTATATATAGAACTATATAAGTATAATATAATATATTATATAGATATATGATAAAAATCTAAAATGTTTTAAATTTAAACAATTTAATTATCAATAAAGTTATTAATTAAAATATATAGATAATATGAGTTTATATAAAAATGAATATTGATAACAGAGAATTAAAGAAAAAAGATGTATAGATTTTTGTTGCAGCAAGAGACTACAAATGATGATGATAACTTTAAATAAGTTATCTAAAGTTTAGTTTATCTAAAAATAGATTTCCCCATTAAATTTAAAAGATTTAACACTTCAGCATCTTTGTGTGACATAGCTTTAAATTTGTCAATGTCTGTATCACATAGCTTTAAATTTTTCTACGAAGATTGTTTTAAAATGAAGTTTATTTCGAAAATAAAAAAATTCAGTGTATTATTGGATTCTGAAATAGATAAATATAGCAATAAACAATTTACTTTTTATCTTCTACTATACTTGTAAAATAAGACAGCTTTAATTACATCGCCGCAAGAACTGTACAAAAATGATAAGAATATTTAAAAATTAATGATTCTCTTAGAAATAATTATACGTCTGTATGCTTTTATTTATAAAAGCGAACTATTTTTGTACTTTTAGATATAGATATTGTTTAAATTTTCTTTTTTTAATCATGCTGTACAAGCGAAACAACGAAAAATATCAGGATAAAAAGATCGATTTTAACGAAAACCGTAATAAAAACATAGTTAATTATTAATTGACATAAAAAAAATCAGAGTAAACTGTGATAATAAATTTAATATTTAACTATTGTTTCAAATAACTATTGATACTAGACTAAGAAATTAATCAATAAATACGAAATAATGCTCTTTTCGAACACGTTCATAAAATTATTATTACGTGTGTCTGAAAAAGGATACCAGGGCAAGCCAAACAAAACAATAAAAAGAAAAGATACTTTATATAAATTCTGAAAATGCCAGTTTACTTGATAATTGATTTTTTTATTTTGAAATTTTGTTTTGAAAAATAGAAATTCTTTCATGATCCTATTTATATTATACAATGAACATTTTGTATTTTCAAAGAGAAGAGATGATCAATCTTATTTATTTCTACAATTGTCGGGAACTGTCTTTTTTTTTTTTGTTATTGTTAAAAAAAAATAACTCTGTTTCGAAGATTGAAATGTGCTATAACTTACTTATATGTTAATTAACATAAGTGGTATAAAAATGTTTAAATAATATAATAGAATTATTTTATCTATCCCCGTTCGTTCTGAAATTTTCTTTTCTGCTTGCTTGTTTTTTTTTTTCTTTTCTTTTTATTTAAAATTGTTTCGTTAACTTGATTTTTTCCAAACTAGTATCGTTAGAAGTTTGCTTACTCATAACAATAATCCTGTTAGGATGAAACCGGTTGTTATAATGGGGGATTGTGCACACCTTGGATGTTGCTATAGCAACTTCGAAAGGTCATGAGGAGTACGTAACAGTTTTGGAGATTTTTTTTCTTTTGTTTATCTTTGCAGTAAATGACTCACTACTATACTATTTGATGTCATCTATATACTATACTATCCCATACTATACTAACTGATTTTAAACTTGTAAAATGGTTTAGGAAGTTAATTCCTTTGAGGATATTTTATATTATTCGAGAATTATCTAAGCCGTAATTCTGTACATGATAAATAATTAACTTTCTTTAATTCATTTAAATGATATTCGCATACTTTACATACCTTATCCATATAAATTAAGTTCGTTTTAATAAATATATTTAAATTAAAAAAAAAAAGAAATTATTATAAATAGTAGTTTATAGTTTAAAATTATTATTCATCGTTTACAGTTTATAATTAAAATTAACGATTTATGCGGATAAATTTTTAAAGTTGGAGAACTTTAAACTAATAAAAATTTTCAGTTTCCTAATTATCAGCTGATATAACTAATGTGATATAGACATATATTTTTAGTTGTGTTTTACAGTTTAAAAATTGAAAGTTTCTAGTAATTCATGGTTTGTTTGTTATTTGCCTGCCTGATGACTTAAAAAAAGTGAGGGTCTGTGTGAGCGGTCTTCTAGTAGTACATTGGGAATATAATAGTGGATGTTGTCATAGTTACGAACATTGATTTGCTATCGACTTTGTATTCATTGTCTAAACAACCACGCATGATCTTTGTGTGGGTGTTTGTTGTATAAAATGTCTCCAGGTTTATCCATTTTTATCTCTTACTTTTTTTTTTTTAACTTGACAATCATGCATAAAATGAAAATTATTCGATTTATTATTTTCTGTGCATAAAAATTCAAGCGTTAGTAAAAATTTTTGAATTAAATTAAAAATGAAAAAGTTTAGTAGTAAAGAAATATTTTATTAGTAAAAAGAAATTTTATAAACTGTTTCAATTTTTTCTTGAATTAAAATTACATCCAGATTAATGAAGAATTAACAAACTGTCATTGAAAACAAATGTAATTGTATAAATCTCAAATATTCTAATTGTATATCAAAATTCTTAACATATAGATAACATAGGATTATGTATTACTTTATATAAGAAAGTGTGCATGTGTGTATGTACATGTATGTTTTCTTATATGATATAATAAGATATATACACATTTTCTATTTACAGATAGAATGTTATGTTAACATGAATACAAACAATGCATAACCTGATTTTAATTGATTAATTAATTCAAACAATCTTGTGATTATTAATATATTGCAAAAGTAGCCTGATAATTTCAGCAAGATTGTTTGGATTAATTATATTAACTTGTTGAAATATTTTAGTTTTCCTTGCTATGCATCCCAAAAATGCTTTTCAGAGAAATACATTTTTATGATTTTTCACAAAAGTAGTTCATTTAAAGAATTAAAAACTAGTTGCTTTCTTCCTTCAGTAACATATCACACAAGGAACAGTTATTTATGTAGTTTTTATTAAAAGAAATGCATTTAATAAAAACTACATAAACAACTTTCCTTGTGTGATATGTTACTGAAGAAAGAAAGCCACTAGCTTTTAATTCTTTAAAGTCTATAAAAACCAGTAATGGAAACTTAATTAAAGTAATTCATATTTACATTCTAGGACAGCGATGGCAAACCTATGGCACACGTGCCCAAAGTGGCACGTTGAAGAAACATTTTTGCACGTAACGTATTATATGATTTCGGTTTATCATCTTTTTCAATCAGGTTCTTTACATTTACTCTAATTACAACATATTATTTTTATTTAAATATAGTTTTTTAAAACTCTTTTCGCCCTGTGGGCACTAAGAGGGCTTTTTTATTTAGCAAACTCCAAATGGAACAGCAGGGTGGTGAAGAATGGATCACCACCTGAAAATTTTCTGGGGTTTTGATCTCGGGTCCACAAGAGCGATAAGCTACCACTTTGACTTGCTCAGCCATTCAGTCAAATTCAAATATAGTTACTAGAAGTCTAAAACTTCTGCACACATAATCATTTTTAAAGAAAAGTATGCTTAATATGCTTAATATGCTATGCTTAGGCACACAGACTCAAAAAGGTTCACCATCCCTGCTCTAGGATCAAGAATCAGAGCCAGAAGTTAATCATTAAAAGTTCCCATACTTAAAAATAATTAGACATGGTTTTGATTTTTTCAAACAATTGAATAATTATCAATATTTAAATATATCAGATAATCATTAAAATATATTGCTGAAATCTTTTCAAAACTGTATTAGCAAGAATTCATTCTCAGCACAATATAGATTCTTTCATTTTTCTATTATTAAATTTCACTAAGGTGTCAATATACATTTTACTGATAATGAAAATATACAAAGTACAGTCAGTACATATTCTAACGTGCAACTGGACACAAAATGTTTAATGGGAATTTGAATCTTGCATCCCATATTTGTGCAGTAATTAATTGCCCAATTCTATGTTTTATAAGTATTTTTTTCTTCTGGTTATGTGAAAGTTAAAATATTTATGCAAATTACACAGTGTATGATAAAACTTACAATGTTTTGTTAAAAAAGAACCTGTTTAAAATGGAAACCTGCCAAATCAGAAAAAATATTCAGTATCGTGAGATTCCAGTTTACACAGATTTTACTGTATATTTTATTTGGTCCATGATAAAACAGCTATGGAAGGAATGTTAGTAGGATTTATCATTTGTATTGAATATATACAATAGATATTTTTTATGTGGCTGCTGTATCAATATTATCATTTAAACTATAATCCACAACCACAGCTTGCTTATCATATAGTAAATTATATCACATGCAGACACACAGTGCATGTCTGAGAATTAAGATCAAACAGTGATTGAAATGAATAAATAATTATACAGATATAAGATTTGTATTACAGTTGTCCCTTGATAATCCGACAGGTATGGGACCAAAGGTGTGTCAGATTACCAAAAGTGTCCGGATTACCGAAAATAATTACATATTTCGCATTGTTTTGCTAGCAGTAACTTACAATATTCTCTACTCCAACTGTTCGAACAGAACTGCTCACATAAAACACACGAAATGTGTGTCATCGAGTAAGAATTGGATGGGGAGATTCACATTGCGACATGCTTCTGTGCAAGCAGACACATAATGGCAGTGGCGGCCTTAGGGGGTGGCGAGCAGGGCAATGGCCCGGGGCCTCGCTCTTGGAGGGGCCTCGCGCAACAACCAAGTAGAAAAAAGTTGATATTTAAAACTTTTTATTTTATCCTTGGCTATTAGTTATAACAATAAAATAAATTTAATTTATAGTACAGTATATATTAATATTAATAAGTGCCTATTATTTCAATTCACATACTTTGCACAAAAGACAAGGGCCTCGCAAAAATCTGCCGCCCAGGGCCTCGGAAAGATCTGCCGCCCAGAGCCTCGCAATGGATAAGGCCGCCGCTGCGTAACGGGGACGGGTACCTTGACGGGAGGTGCGTCGGACTACTGAGCATGTCGGATTAAAAAACGTCGGACTATAGAGGGACAACTGTATTAATGTTCTTATTTTCCATTTATGTCTTTTAGAACAGCTTATTAACACTAGGATTTATCAGCTTGGCCAAAACAAAACTGATATTTGTGCAGTAAGAAAAAAACCTTAGAATAAGGCCTGAGTACAATATTTCTTTGCTTTTAGGTAGTTACTTATCAAGAAATTACATAAGCATTTTTCTTTCATTTATAAAATCATTTTTACAGTTTAAAATACCTTTCTTTTGTAATCAAAATATATTTAATTTGCTGTAATGAGTTAAAATGATTTCCTGTATTTACTGAATTATCAAGGATGTATTCAGGGAGTGTGTTTATGATGCTGCAGCATCCCCTTAGTACCAGTCAGTTTTGTTAATTTAAAATAAAAATAAATATAATAATGCATATTGCATGGATTTCAATTAGGTAAAATTGGTAACTAAAGTAATTCTAAAATAATTGAATAACATACTCTGAAAAACAATGGACATATGCCTAAGTCTTCCTAAATCTACCTTGGTCAGTACCCATATTCTCAAAATCCTGGATATACCATTGTGAATTATAAATTGTAAAATGGTACTTGATTTGTTTCATTTAAATTGGTAGATATAGAAAGAGCAGGTAAAAATTTTCAGCTGATATTGTAAAAATTGTTGAATGTTATATAAAAGTTTTGTCAGTGAAGATTCCAGCAGGACAATAAAATATTTGTCTAGAAAAAAAATACAGATTTAAGGTTATATGAGATTTTAGTCTTCCATCTATTTTGATTATAACAGTACAATAGAATCTGCTTGTTATAATCATAGATAATGTTATCAGTGGTTTAATTTTCAGAATTGAATAAGGCTCTCCATAAGTAAGAAACTGTTTGTCTTTGATCAAAGTTTAAAGCAACTACATGACCAGTAAACATGATTTTTTTGCAAATATATACAGTACAACTCAGCAAGGCCAATGTCATGAAAAAGCTGACATTTTGAAATTTTATCTATGAGATATTTGAAATCAAAGTTCAGCATGTAAAGTCTATGGGCCAAATGCTGGTTGCAAGCTGGTCACATGCTACCTGTCAGTTGAGTTTCCAATTATTGTTAATTTACATTGATCTCTGAGACAATTTTTTACTTTGATCTTTATGACAGACATTTAACATGCACAGTTTGCAGCTGCAATGTGCATGTTTTAACCAGTTGCTGGAGTTGGTAGGTCACAGGCAATACATGAAAGTTTTAAATATTTCTTGATGTTTTTGTTGATCATGACATTAGACATGCATGTCATCCCCAGAACGTACATGTTTTAAACTGTTTTAGATTGAATGTTAGAAACATCTCACCATATTGTGAAGCTAAAACAGAAAAACCTACACCAGAGCTCTATTTTGTTTTCCTAGAAAATATCTAGTTATTATTGTTTACATTAGTAATGCTAATATATTCAACATTAACAGTTTTCTAAGTATATACTTTATAACATGCATTGTATATATCAGATAGAACACTATTCTAAGTATATACTTTATAACAATGCATTGTATATATCAGATAGAACACTGTTCTATCTCTAGATTTATAATGTTCCATCCACCATATTATCTGAAGAAGATGGTTATAAATTGTTGAAAGTGCTTGTACTTGTTAATTAAATATATTTACCAATAACACCAATAGGACAGTTTTTATATTTTCATATAATTTTAGTAGGTGGCATTGCTTGTTGGACTGCAATTTGAAAAAAATTGACCTATAAATTCCCACTGTCGTCTGTCTGCCTGTCTTTCCTTAATCTCAAGATTGCAGTTAGATAGATGAAAGATGTGACCAGATATGGAAACGTTAGAATCAGGAGGCCCTGATTAACTGTATATAAACTTCTGATGCAAACTGAAAGTTGTGTTATTTCAATTCAAAAATTTCCCCCAAAAGGTGTTAGATGGATGACTGGCAAGACACTATTACTAGCAGGAAAAGTATGATGTACAGGGGCAAGACACTACTAATTTGAGATGGAGAGCATATATTTTAAATTAAATGAATTAAAAATATTATTAAAAATTGCAGCCTGGCATTGTGATGATATCACAATAAATAATTGCTTGTTGTTTTTATCTTGTTACTGTTAAAGATACTCTTTCTGTTTTAGCCCTAAATAGATTATAAAGAATAATTAGAAAAGAAACATATTGTCTAGGAAATTAAAAAATTAGAAATCTATTGGCATTAATAAGATCTTCAAAAATCTTGCAGTGCAAAGGACAGTATGGAACAGAGGGCTTCCAAAAAGACAAAATTTGTTCTGAATTTTTTCAGATAGGATCCATTTGCCCAATACAAAGTAATCTGCTCACAATTCAAGTTTACTGTGATATGACTTGAATTTTTAAAAGTGAGAAATAGATAGAATGTGTATAGTATACACATTGTGTTTTGTAAAGCAAATTCATGTCAACCCTAAGAAAGTGCTTCAGATTTTTATAACAGACTTTCCATTTAATTTAATTAAGTGATAAGGCATTTTTAATTATGAAGTTTGTAAACTGGTTAACTATATCATTATAGAAGTTATCATATTGGATTCCATTATATTCTAAATCTACAACTTTCAAATGAAAAACAGTATATAAAAAATTGTGATTTCCATACTATTGCATTTCTGTTATAATTTTCTTCTGTCTTTTCAAATGAGATGGTTCAACTGTTTAAAAGAAAAACCAGAAAAAACAGTATCTTTTATTTCTTCCTGCATATAATTTTATTATTATTTTTTAACATTTCAACATATATTTATCATTATTTAAGTATAGAATCAAATATTATTAAATATTAACTGTATTTGATTATAATAAAATGTTAAAAATTATATCATCATCATATTTTAAAAAAATTGAAAACTTTTAAAACTTCTTCCTATAATATATCATTATATATATTATTTTAGTAAAAATTCTGTCTTTACAACTACCTTTACAAAAATTATATTTGGAAATAAATAATCTAACAAATTTATTTTCCTTATATACTATATAATCCTTTGAGAATTCATTTTTTATTATACAACTATAATTTATTTATAATATCCTAAATTAAAATTGCGTTAAGTTATTTAGATGAATTTTTTTGTATTTTATTTTAAATTATAATTTCAATATTTTTATATTTATGTATATATTATATATCTTAGTGAAAATAGGACCAAAATCATTAACACAATGGGAATACAAAAAGTATATATGATGTATTAAAGGAGGCATAGCTAAATTTTTTTGCATTTAAATTACATTTTGATTAGAAAGACTATATTGCATACAAACAAATTTCATTATATGCACACTCATTCTTATGTTCACAAATTCTTTAATTTTTTTTAAATACACAGTTTTATGTATTTAGATAACTAGCAATAAAAGTAAAAATTAATAAGTAACTTTTTTCAAGGTTTATATATTTTCATATTTAGGAAATATTCTGATATTACATGCACTGAGTTATATTTTTATTGAAAGACAAATGTATTTTAAAAAAAAAAATGTTGAAAAATATTGTTTTATACTACTTTCTGATTTATGCACAAATCCTTATTTACATGAACTATCTAGGCAGTTTAAATGAGATTTTCATTTATATTCATAATTGAAAATGTTTACTTACAAGCTTTTAAGTTGAGTCAAGATGACAATATTTAGTTTAACTTACATTTACTTATTTTATTGCTAGCTGTTTAAGATTTAAATATTTATTGTTGTTTCAAGTTTAGTAAAAGTTTAACATATGTTTTTACCTTAACTATATATTTGGAACAAAATTTTATCATATTATATACCAATTAATTTAAGTTGTGCTTCATTCAACATGTCATGATTGAACATAGGCTGCAAAGAAACTTCTCTTGGCTATAGTTTGGCCATTCTTGTACTAAGATATTAAAGTATAAAATTCAGTAATTGATTAATATACACAAGATCACTACAAAGTAGATGACATTCTTTAGATCATTTTTCTTTTATAAACACCAAGAAAAAAAATTGAGTAGATAAATTTAAATCAGCTCTCAATTTATTTTTCTTTAATATTCTTAATAGCTACTTTTGAATTTGCTATTATTTAAAAGGATTTATCAGACTACAGTTTTTTTAGTTGAAAAGTTCACTAAGAGATTTACTTTAAGAAACTGTGGTCTGATAAATCCTTTTAAATAATAGCAAGTTCAAAAGTGGCTACTAAGAATATCAATTATATAATATGACAAAAAGCAAATAATAATAATTATTTTACTTTATTTATTACACTGACTTTAGAAAGCCATGTTTAAAATGTTAAATTGAACAAAATAAAATGTAGGAAATTTTTAAAGAGATTTGTTATTAATTTTATATGGAAATTTAGAGACACTAGATCTTGTTGGACTAATAGATTTTTATCCATATGTTTATTTATTTTAATTAGAAATTTAGACCCATTAAGATCCACAAATGTTATTAAGGCTAAATTGCTATTTTAAATCATTAAAGTTATTGGATTATTAAACTTATATTTTTATTAAAATCAATAAACTATACAAAACTTAGTTCACAATTTAATTTACAGAATTAATTAATTAGTGGATCTTTAATTAACGGTAAAGGCCATAGCAGGATAAGCATGGTGAAGTGGACCCTGAAAGATAATGGAGTGAAAATTGGGCCAAAAGTACGTATCAGTGAATTATTAATTAATCCTCTTTATTGGAATAAATTTTACACAAATTTCAAGACTATGTATGAAAATGTAATTTTTGAATTTTTCAAAATATCACTGTATCTTTGTCAAATTGTAAAAAATGATTTTACTGGTTTAAAGCTGGGTAACAGTTTTAAAAGTTTTTAGGAATCATTATATTACCCTATATTATATGGTATAAAAAATTGTTGACTTCATTTGCCAAATGTGACATAGTTAAAAAAATAAAATAAAATCCAAAAACAATTAATAAAAATTGTAATCATGTAATAACATCTAGCCAATATGGTACTAAAAATGAATATTTTTACTTGATAGGTTTTTTCACTTGGTCTCATAGTAGTGTGAGGTTATCAGTTCAGAAAAAAATATTAACTTTATCATTTTATGTAAAAAATTTAATAAAATTATACTAATAAATTTATTTCTTAATTAATTTTTTGTGTGAAACTCCAATTTGAATATGATTAAAAAATATTATTTTAAATTATTTAGATAGATTAAAGCAAATAAGAAACTTTTAAGATTTTGAGATACATTTATATCACACTACTTATTATATGCTACAAAAAGTATAATAAAGTAACTTGATTTTTTTTTTTAGTGTGATAGGTTAAAAAGATAAATTCTCAGAGACAGACAAAAATGACTGTCAACATTATCAATATAATATAATCAACATAATCATATTGGACAATTATAGCAAGTTATGTTTTTTGAACTATTGTGCACATTATAATATCTAAACACGCCCTAAATTTGGTTAAAAACACTTCACACAATTCATACTTACTCCAGCACATTAAAATTTAATGGAAGTACAAACATTTTCAGCCACTTGAAGGAGCTTTCATCAGGTGAGAGAGCAGTTTTTTACATCAAACAAGTTACAAAAAAGTATTTAAAAATGGAATATTTCATTTTTAAATATTTTTTGTAAAAACTGCTCTCTCACCTGATGAAGGCTCCTTCAAGTGGCTGAAAATGTTTGTACTTCCATTAAATTTTAATGTGCTGGAGTAAGTATGAGTGATGTGCAGTGTTTTTAATGTTATAATATGAATAGTATACTGATTATACTGTTCTATTAATTTTTGCTGTGAAATTCAAATGTGCAAATAAGCAAATAATAATGTTTTACAATATTTGAGTAGTTTTATATAAGGAAACAAGTTCCAACATTTTTAGAAATCTTTATATTACACTGTTGTATACAACAAAACTTATCAACTTGATTCAACTATTGTGATATGATTAAAGAAAATGAAATTTCTAAACATCAATAAAAGTTTGTATTTTAAATCAATCATATTTCAAAATCACAGAAAATGTATTTTATTTGAATTATCTGGCATGTTATAAATATAGTAATTAATAGTTTTTTTGTGCTGATAATCTCACACAATTGTGAGACCTTAGTTTCACCCAATTGTAAAACTAAGTAAAAATATTCATTCCTAGCATCATATTGACTAGATGTTATCACATGAATGCAATTTTTATTGATTAGTTAAAATAAAATAAAATCTGAAAACAGACTGTAGATGGTAAATGAAATTGGCAATTTATTATAGGACAATATTGGGTTATATAAAGATTCCTAAAAATTTTTGAAATTGTCACTTTGTTCTAAACCAGTAAAATCATTTTTTGAAAACTTTTTTTTTCATTTCAGTTAAAACTGAAATGAAAAAATTTGGTATTAGAAAATTTTCTAATATATACTGTCTTGTGTGCCTTATTTTTCAGTAATGTTCAGTAATGGCATATTTTTACTTTATGATTTGACACAAAGAAACAGTAATATTTCAAAAAATTCAAGAATCACATTTTTGTATGTAACCTTGAAATTTATGGAAAATTTAGTCCAATATTGGACAGTAATTAAGCACTCACTGATTACTTTTGGGCCAATTTTCATTCCAGTATCTGAGCCCAATTTACCATGCTTATCCTATGTACTTTATTTTAAGATTCAATTTATGAAATTGAATACTCTTAAGTTTTTATAGTTATCTGAAAACTGTTATAATAGTTTGTTGTATACATTAATACTGTGTCTGAAATTTTTATAAACTTTAAACTGCCACAATTGCTTTAGAGCTAGAAATTGACAACATTAAGTTTGATAATGCAACTAAATTGTTGGCAAGTCATTCTCACTCTCTTATAAATGAGGAATTAGAAGATCTCTGCATAATTGACTCAGAAAGAATAGCCACAGTAATAAGAATAGCTTGATCTATGAAAATCCATGATGGGCTGGGAATAGAACTACTGTATTTTATCAAAAGCAGAATCAATACAGTACTCAGCTTTATTACTAGATTATGAAGGAAAGAAAGGTAAACAGTCCTTTTTTATTACTTAAAATAAATCTGGAAATGCATGAAAATCTGAACTACTTAAAACAAATATTAGGATGTTTTATCTGATCTTTAGAAACTTATGTTTACACTGTTAAGCTAAACAAAATAAAACTTAACAGATTTTTTTTGTTAATTAAAGGATATTTTACCTTGATCCAAAGATTAAATATAGCATTCTAGATTAACATAGTCTAAATCTTTCTAGATATCATTGCTTATACTATTAGACCTGCTGAAAATTTTTCTCAGCTATGTAGGTGTTTGAATCATTCTACATTTGGATATTGAACTTTCCATTTCCACTGTTGAACTCTTCATCTACATTGAGCAAGGACATTAATTCCTATTTATTTCATGTTTGTTCAGCTACATTAATTTAAACAATTTATCATCATCTAGCTGTCATGAAATTTGTTGCAATCACTGATTAATTACTGATTGACTTTTTGCCTGTTTTGTTTGTTCCTAGAAGGATATAGTTTTAATAATTTAGTATGACTCTGGCAGTATGATCCTAAGAATATATCTAAAAACTGAAAATGTACCACGCTTGGAAAAAAACGTTTTTTTGATAAATGAATTGACTCCTTGAATTAAGCATTTTTGGATATATTCTTACAATTAAATTTATTGCATATAAACACATACTGTATATACAGTACAATGCAAAAATAGTCAATTACAACTATTTTATTAATAAAGTATTTAGTAAAAGTTTTTATCAGTACTTGAACCTGAAAAGCCTGTTATTAAAGAATTTATTTTTTGGACTTTACAATAGTCTGGTTAATACTATTTTGATATTAGTTGTTTAATTCATTAAGTATGTGAGATTTTTGATAAAATCATATTTGAACTTTTAAATATTTATCAGAACACAAAAAGAAACAATAGTAAACATTTGGCAAATCTGTTCATTATTAATTCTACCATTTTATTATTAATGTTATCATGTTATTAGAAAATAAGTAATGCATCTAATGTTTNCAAGCATAAATCAATTTACAATAAAAGCTTACGGGTATACACCACATTTTCAATTCGTAGGGCGTTTACATATTGTCAAATGACCGATATCGATGGTGTAGGTTTATTATTTCTGACACCAAATTATAGTTCTTATCCCGTCTTCAATGTAAGACTTTAGATCCTAGCTCCAACCAATGACAGAGTGGATAACACCACTAAACATTGAAGTCGCGGGATCGCGGTTAGTCACGAGAAGTTTTCCGGATTTTCCTCGTTTGTTTATCACCTAAATGGAGCCAGATTTCCACAGAAAGTCTTTCGCCCTCGCTCATATGTTGCTTTGCTTTATCTTATCAATTTAAGCTAAAATTGGCATGCAAAATAGGTTTATTACACGAATTTTATTAAATATAGAGCATTAATCGTTGTGTGATTAACATATAAACTTCCTATGGCAATATATTTTTGTTGCAGGAGATCTGTAATTCTTCACCCCTTTCATATCACATAAAATTTTCTGTTCAATCTCGCAATCGATCAATCTGGATATCTGGAGTTCCTGTATGGAATCATTGATTCTACCCCCACTTGATTACTAATACTAATAACGTTTCTCCTGCAGTTTACTGGGTTGCTCAGTCTTCATTTGAAATAAATGAAACACTACTCAAGTATCAAAAGATATAATAATAATCAGAAAAACTATGGGTTAAGGTTCACATTCTTTCAAAGGATTAATGGATCATAAATCCTACCAAAGCACCATCTACTAGGTCACAAAGTGACCCTCATCATTAAAATTCAATTCTTTTGTGCATTCTTTCTAACTAAAATGTAGTATAGATGATAAAAAGTTTTGAGAACTACAAGATAACTTTTACTATAGATATTTTTCATCCTTTCTTTAAATAATTTTAAAAAACTAAATCACAGGTAAATATAGTATCAAAAATTTAATGTAAATTATAAATTTTTAATATATTTTATATATAAAGAAATAATACACAAATAGTCAACAAATATACAAAATATTAAATTAATTTTGAATTTTTTTAGTGAAATAAGCATGCAAAATAAAGAAGGAAGTTCATTAAATCTATCTAATTGAAAGTTATTTGCCGATTATCAGAGGCAGAAAAGATAATTGTCTTACAATGAATTAGAACTATGAGCTTTTGAGAAGCAAATCCAAAACTCTGTCAGCTCAGCTAATTCGCTTTAAGCTGATGATTGATTCTGATGAATTTTTATGATGGTTAGAAAAATAAATTATTTAGAAGAGAGTGGTTAAAAAATTTATTTATTTTCTCTAATTATTTTTAAAATTAATTTTTGTGTTAAATGTGTTATAAGAAAATTTTATTTAATTTTGATATAAATTATTTATATAGAAGTTAATAAATTTATAATGAACTCTAAAAATTAAATAGAATTTAAATTCAGCATTAAAATAATTTAAAATACAATCGAGAAATAAAAATAAATATAGAATGTTTTAATCACTTAATGTTTCGTAATTGTGTCTTTATTTATAGTTGTAATTACGAAGTAAAATATGATTGTTTTTTTAAAAATAATTCACAAAATTTTATAAAAACAGCAATAAAAGTTTCTCATTTTAAAATAAGTCTTTAATTCATTTTTGAAACTTGTTTTACAAGTTCAATAATTTAATTGTTTTGAATTAAGTATTATAGTANTATATATGTGTGTGTATGCATGTTTATAATTTTTCTTATAAACAAGAAATAATATGCAAAACAAAAGTAAATGTTCTGTACACATTATATATACTATATCACAATTTATTCAATTTAATCAAATGAAAGTTCAATAAACTAAAATTATAAAATTACAGTAAAAATTATATATTAAGTAAAATTTATGTATAATGTTTTTAATGTTGTACATAAAATTTTCTTAATTCACCTTTCAATTAAAGCTTCTTGTCTCAAAATGTATTCATATTGCGATTCCTCATGAAACACTTAATTTGTGCATATGTATAATAGGTAACAGTATGCCAGATTTGTATAGTAATAGATCTACTGCAATTGTAAGAAATATTTTATTGTAGTGGTTAAATTTATGAATTTTTTAGCTTATTAAATTTTAATTAAATGCTTATATCTATTTTAGTTACCATTATATTCATGTATGACTGAAGAGGGTCTTCATGACTGAAATGCATACCAGTAATAAAAGTTACTTATCAAACATCAAAATGTCATTGTGATGTTCCTAATAACAGTGTGATAAATTTCCACATATATCTCCACAAATTAAATGTTTGAGGAATCCTAATATGAATTAATTAACCTTATTATCTACGGTAAATTTTTAATATTAACAATTAATTAATTATATTACAATTATGATGTTTCTTTTTTTTTATTTAATTTTGCTAATACTAAACAAAATGTACTGTACAACTATAAGATTACATCTTTATTATAATTTCAAAATTTTGTTAACAAGTGATGTGCCATTTTAATTAAAAATNTATATATGTGTGTGTATGCATGTTTATAATTTTTCTTATAAACAAGAAATAATATGCAAAACAAAAGTAAATGTTCTGTACACATTATATATACTATATCACAATTTATTCAATTTAATCAAATGAAAGTTCAATAAACTAAAATTATAAAATTACAGTAAAAATTATATATTAAGTAAAATTTATGTATAATGTTTTTAATGTTGTACATAAAATTTTCTTAATTCACCTTTCAATTAAAGCTTCTTGTCTCAAAATGTATTCATATTGCGATTCCTCATGAAACACTTAATTTGTGCATATGTATAATAGGTAACAGTATGCCAGATTTGTATAGTAATAGATCTACTGCAATTGTAAGAAATATTTTATTGTAGTGGTTAAATTTATGAATTTTTTAGCTTATTAAATTTTAATTAAATGCTTATATCTATTTTAGTTACCATTATATTCATGTATGACTGAAGAGGGTCTTCATGACTGAAATGCATACCAGTAATAAAAGTTACTTATCAAACATCAAAATGTCATTGTGATGTTCCTAATAACAGTGTGATAAATTTCCACATATATCTCCACAAATTAAATGTTTGAGGAATCCTAATATGAATTAATTAACCTTATTATCTACGGTAAATTTTTAATATTAACAATTAATTAATTATATTACAATTATGATGTTTCTTTTTTTTTATTTAATTTTGCTAATACTAAACAAAATGTACTGTACAACTATAAGATTACATCTTTATTATAATTTCAAAATTTTGTTAACAAGTGATGTGCCATTTTAATTAAAAATTATATTATTATAATTTATTTTATCATTCTGTTATATTTAATTATCCTATCACAAATAAAATAAAATCCAGTTTTACATTATAAGTAATTCAATTTTGAATTATTCAACTACTGTACAGTACATATATATTTTATATTATACAAAGAAAATATTACTAATCTTTAATAGAAATATAAATGTTTGAAACATTTTCTTGTTTTAAAAATTTATTTTATTAAAACAAATCAAATTGCTATTTAATTAAAAATTAATATGAATGAATAATATATATAATTTATTTTATGATGATTTTACTTAAAATATGGTATCATGTTTAAATTCTTAATTTTTCAAAATAGTTTACAAAGCAGCAGATTATAGATACCTACACATCATTCATCAACAACTGGAGATTAGCTAAAGAGGCAATTAAATTAGCAATTCAAGCCAAACCAGCATTTGGTAAATTTTTAGAAGTACGTATTAAATTTTTGAAATGCAACATAAATTGAGCATTAAATTTTATGAACATGATTAATTAAAATATATTTTGATAAATGCAATTATTTAGAGTAAAATATCAAGTAATTAATAGTGTAAAGAAATAACTATTTAAGGCAGCGGCAATTTAAAATGTAATGAAATTTTTTATTGCTTATAAGTTCTATACATTTTTTATTTATTTTATTAAAAGTATTACACATTGATAATGCAATTTATATATATAATATCTTTTATTTAAGCATATGGCACGAGAACACAAAGGAAAGTTGACTTTAGATGCTCTTCTAATTATGCCTGTACAAAGGATACCTAGATATGAATTACTTATAAAAGTAAGTTTCTTTTAAAAAGTATATAGAATAGAATTATACATAATTTAAGTTGTATTATAAGAAAAAATCATAAGTTTAAGTAAATGACTAATAACTTCAAAATTAAAAAAAAACTAATAAGAAAAATATCTTAAAATATTGTTGTTAATACTTCTAGAATAAGACAAGCTTATTGATGTCTAGACATGATCCCTGGATACTATAGTAAACAAATAGAGCAAAGTTTATAGTTACATCATAGAAAAATTAAATTCAAAATAAATACAAACAAAAAAAATGAATAGAAAGATACAATTATTAACATCAATGTAATTTATGTGTATATAGATATAATATTTATGCAATAAAAATAATAATATATATTTTGATGTATTATTTTCAGTAATTATCATATTTAATGTTTATATTATTAAAATTTATCTTGTTTTATCCATGATGTGATAATCAAAAAGGCAGATAAAAAATGGCATTCTCTTGCTGATGATTAGAAATTTGTAAATTTATTTTGTTTACAAACAAAATTTTATTAAATCTTTCATTTGCTGTATGAGTTTAATTCAATCTGGATAAAAGTAGTAGTAAATAAATTAAATTAAGTTTTTATTTAATTTACTTATATTAATGTCTATATTACTTTTAAAACTATTTCTTTTGTTTGGTTTTAGTATTTTAATTTTTCATTTGTACAACAGAATAGAGAATGAAATTCTCTTGAAAACATTTAAATTTAATTTAATATAAAATTCAAACAGTTAATGTGCTTTAATAATTATGTAACAAATCTAGAATAGGTATAGAAGATTTAAATGTTCTAAAAAATCTAGCAAAAGACTTTTCCGTAGATATAACTGATATAATTAAAACAAAAACTTGTGTGTATTTTTTGTTTTTTCATTAACCTCAGAAGACCTAATCAAATTTTATCATCTTTTATTTAAGATTCCTGTTCCTTTTAATTTTTATAAATATGCAACATATATTGGTAATTTTTTTTTGCTTCCTAACAGAAAATTCAGCCTATTTTTTTTATTATTTTTTAACTCTGTATAGCATTTCAGTTAACTTAAACTTGTGAGTAATTTCATACCGAGATTTAATCAAACTTTTTCCTAATATGCTATTTCTTGTGTGTGTTTTTTTTTTTTTACTATTTCATGTGAAATCATTTAATATTATTTATGTAAAACTCAATAGTTTCTTCTTTTTACTTTTTCATATCTGTTATATGAACTCTCTGATTCTGTAATTTAGGTTTTTATCATTTCCGAGAATGATAGAATAAGAATTGTATGTGTATTCAAATCTAATTAGTTAGATCAAAGATAAAGGTCTCTAGAGTTTTCATGTAAAATTAAAATTATAGGATTCTTAACATGATTTGACTTGTATGTCTATTTATAAAAGTTTTTTATATTTTATTTTTGTTGTTTTTTTATTTTATATATATATTTTTAAACATTGCTTTTGATATATGAATTTATTATCTTAGTTCTTCTAATTTTAGTATTGTATTTTAGTTTATCTTTCCTGTTTGTAAATATAGTGTTTATGTGCTTTTTGAGATTAATGCATATATCAATACAGCTAACTTATAATTATTATAAAACAGTTTTCCTATATGCTATATTAAATTAATTAAGCTCTTCTTTGATACAATAGGAAATATTTAGTCTAATATAAACATATTAATATCCTTGGAAAATCATCAGATATACTTTTTTTCTTTCCATATAATTAAAACTTATTCATATAGTGGAAAATCTTTTAGCATTTTAGCCTGAAGTAATGCAAAAATAGTATTTTTGCATTACTTTAGGTTCCACAAATTTAAAGTTATTTTATCTAACTCAGTATGCTTATAGATCTCATTAAAAATTTCCTTCAAGGACTAGAAATCATGTAAAAAGAAAATATAAAAAAATCAGGAATAATTTCACTCATGATTTTTTTCCTCTCAATTGTTTTAATGCTAAATAATATAAAGTTTCTAATTTAAATGATGAAAAATACTTATGTTTATAGTCTAGTACTGAAAACCAACTGAAGCACTTTGAGTTTTTTTGAAGATTCTTTTAAAAAAAAAACTCAAAGCACTTCATGCAAAATTACATAGAAAAAATAAAAAAAATGCAACTGTCTTTCAACATTATAAAGAGTTTAATTGAAAAAAATTCACACAAGTATTTTCAACAGTGTTATTATGTCTTCAAGTGAGACATTCTCACATAGAACACAAAAGATCAAAATTGCTTTCTATTTCTAAGAGATAAAATGCATGTTACTTATTTGAAAGGATAACATACAAACTTTTATTTTTAAACTTTTAAAACAGAACAAGAAAATTTTTTAAATTTTAAATATATTAAATTTTAAAACTTTATAAATTGTTATTATTTCTAAAGATTTTAATGATAATTGTAGAGCATAAAAAATAAATTTGTTTTAAATAAATCTCAAGGTCTTATAAATTATTAATATTTTTAGAGATTTTTAACAATGATTATAGGAAGTGAAACAGAAGAAACTAAGTTATGCCATGTATAAACTTAAACTATTGATAATTACAACCTTCAACAGGTGGGAATGCTGAAGCACAGTACACAAAGGAGAGAGAGACCCTTAACTACTATCATTGTTTTTTTAACCATCCTGAAAAACAAAATTCACAAGTCTAGAAATTCAAGGTTGGGACGGTTATACATATTGATTGTTCAGTTATATAAGGTTTTCCAAATAAACAATGTTTCAATCTATGCATGACTGGAGTAGTTCAGCTTCTGCATGTAGGGGCTAATAGTTATCTTCTAGAACTCACTTAGCTAAGTCTGTAGAATTTCTATCATGTTAGATGTTGTGTTGATGTTCAGTTTTAGAACACTTTTCTTTTTTTCTTCTTTTTCTTTATTCTTATTTGTATTCTTTTCATTTTCTTTATTCATTATTTATAGTAAGTGACATGAATTTTTCCATCATAGATTAGATATACCATCCAGAACTAGTTTCTCTTGATTAATAAGTAAAGAGCATTACTAATAGTGTATTACCATTAATCTGTATGCACACATTCTAATATAATTTGCTATTATAATGTTTCCTCTAACAAACTTAAGTATTTTTCTTATATCTGTCAGTATGTACCGTACATAAGATTTATTTATATCTCTCCATTTCTTACTTTCAATTTCTAATCTAGTCATTCAACCATCAAATCAATGATTCTTGTTTGGTAATGGTTCTGTTCTAAGAATTTCTAACTACCTGTTGTCTATTCTTCTTTATTGTTGTTAGTCATATAGTAAACTAAACTTGAATTACTTATTAATAATTAAATACAAATGTAAATAATCAAAAGTTGCTGGTTTGTGTCCTACTCTGGATCAATCTTTTCCTTCAAAATATTCTAAATTAATTCATTTAATTCTAATAATTAAATTTAATATAAAATGGCAACTTAATTGACTATCTCTAGTCCAAATTACATATTATTTATATATTTAATTAACAAATTATAGCCTAGTAATGAATCTGGCTTTATCAATTGGCATTGTTACTAGATTTTTCAGAATGTTTTAAGATTTTTCATACACATTTCAGATTTTTTCTGTAATTATAAAAATGCAGAAGCCATTAGAATTTTATATTAAATTTCAAATTTTTCTTTGTTTTTTTGGGAGGCTATTTTTCTTTGTTTTTGTTCAGTTTTAATGCATAATTTTTTGTTTATAGATACTTTTTATAGGTTAGTTTTGTTTCGTTTTTATACAAAGATGACATGAATATTATAATTGCCTTACAGTCCTTATTTTTAATTTATTTTTAATTGTCGACTTGGACATTACTCATTAATAGGACTTTACACTGGTGTTTAAAAATTGAAGAAACAAATTTTCTTTATTAAATCACCTGTACTACTATCAATTGTGTCAATTTTTAAATGCCAGTATAAAGTCCCATTAATGAGTAATATCCAAGTAGACAATTAAAAATAAAAGTGACATGAATATCTTTATATCCCATAACAGTTTCAAATCTCCAAAATATTCAGAAATATGAGGCGTGTATTTTAAGTAAGTACTGTTTTGATATTAAAAAAACACAAGTGCAATTTTTTTTAACAATTTTATGCTTACATGAAAGCCTGTACCTTAATCTACTTTTCAACATAATTTCCTCCAATATTATGGCACTTATCATATCATACAACCAACTTCTGAATTCAATCCTCATAGAAATTTGGCACCTGATTTGCCAACCACTGCAGCACAGCCATTTTGAAATCATCATCGTGGTAGTGATGATTGCATAGATCTTTTTCAAGTGGAGGAACAAGTAGTAGTCACTAGGCACTAGATCAGGGCTATATGGAGGGTGATCAAGTTGTTCCTAGCCATATGATGTGATAAGGTCTCAGGTTCATTGAGCCATGTGGACGGACATTGTTATGAAGCAAAACAATCCCTGTACTGAGCTTGCCATGCCTTTTGTTTTGGATGACGAAATCGTAAGGCATCTGTTTTCTTGAACTTTTGCATCAACTTTCTGCACCAAGTCTTCAGTAATGACAGACGGTTGCCCACTTTGCTCCTTGTCATGGACATTAGTATGGCCATGTTTAAATGCTCTAACCCATTTTCTTACCATTCCATCACTCATAATGTTTTTCCATACACCTCACTAATTTGTTGATGAATGTTAGCTGCTTTCATGTCTTTTGCATTATAATTTGCATTTTTGCATTAAGTGAATTATCACGTATACTTCACAATTGATGGAATTTTCAGTTGTTGGAGGCATTTTAAACACACACAAACAAACATAAAATGAATGAATGCTTCTGTAATGGTTTCTGTGGCTAGCCAACAGATGTAGGTACTTGATGCACATTCGTGGAACACCACCCACAGCGCTGCTACAGCTTTATTTTAAAACTGAACTTACTTAAAAAACATGCCTCATATTTACTTTGCTTAGCAGACATGTCTGAAATATTTTTATTAAAATTTATTATTACACTTAAACAAAAGTAATTAAGTTTCTTATTAAATTTATTTATTTTTTACAAGCATTTTTTAAAATCAATATTTAATATCAATATTTAGCTGATAGATCGTTTTAATTTGTTTTTATTTTAGAACTTATTTTAAACCATTTAGATTACTTTAATTTCAAGTTTTAACTTTCTAAATATAATGTTAAAATGATAACTGGAATATGTTTCTCATAAATTTCCCAATAGTAACATTCACTTGATATGTTGAATCATTATCCAAATGACAAAAATTTATTCTTAAAACAGATAATAATATGCAATTAAAAAGAACACTGAAAATTTGTTTAGTTGGCTTTGTGAAAATAAGCATTATATGATACTAAAAATAATTAAATAGTTTAGAGATTAAGACAAAAATTCAATTACTTGTAAAAATTGAAAATAAATTTTTATAATTATAAAATAACTAGCATCGAACATCACAGCTTCACCTGCTCTTATATACATATAGAACTTCAAAAATTTGAACTTTTTGTTCACTAATTATTTTTGGGTTATCAATCTCTAGCCACCCAAAACAGGTCAACCTAGATTTATTGCATTATTCTCAGATGAAAATATTAGTCTTGATTAGGATGAATAGTGTAAACTCTATCAAGTGCTGTATCTCTTTTGATTTCAGGATAGCCTTCAACATCTAGCATACCTTATAACCTGAACTCGCCAACTCTTGTGGAAGAGCGAAAAGTGGGGCTTCGCCACGTAGTGGGTGATTCTCAAACTATACTCTAGTGGTGCAATAGTACGTGTGGCTGCAGGCAGTAAGAGTGCATGCATGGCATCCTGCTGACTGTGAGATTCCCCTATCATTTATCACTTTTTTAATACATTTTTATAAAAAATCTGTGGGTTTGATTAGTAGTAAACATTCCAGAGATCATAAAGATGCTACAGTTAAAATTTGATAACGATTGATTCAGTAGTTTTTGCAGTTAGTTGGAACAAACGAAAAATACATTGTCACTTTATATAGTAGTATAGATTAATAGCTTAAAAATACTTTTCAAAATTTATAACTAGTATAATAATTATTAGAAATTTGAAAATTGAATAAAATAAAAAATATGTAAAGTTAAGAATTTATTGGAAAAGTAATTGGTTATTTTTGTCATATATAATCTATGCATGAAATTGTACATTTTTATCAAAATCAATTATCAAAGTTAGTCCCATTAGTTGATTGGATTCTCAAAGGACTCTGATAATTAATAATTTTTGTAAAATTTTTATTTGTAAATTAATTTTTTTTGTAATTAATTTTTTAAAATTTTTCTTAATTTCTTTTCTCGATTTTGTTCATTATTACTTATTCATAAAATATAAATCTCAATAAATTAATAAAAAATAGAACCTACATAAAAACCCTATAATATGTTAATTTAAACAATATTAAAAAACCATGAAAATTTAATCTTTTTGTGATTTGTCATTTTATATATTGTAAAATAATCTGTAAAATCTTTGAAGATTATATTAGTTCATGAAAATTATTTTAGTTTTAAAGTTAGAAAATAAGAAAATAAATAAATATATGTTATATAAAAATAAAGGAACTATTATTATCTACTAATAAATTTGAATTTTAAAGAGGCTTAATTTTATGACGGGTGTAAAAACTACTCTTTCAATTTTAGAGTAATATTGATTAATATCAGATTTATATGATAAAATTCTTATTGAATGAATTCAATCAAAATTTTATATTACTCAAATCCTTTGAGTTTTTGTTCCTCCTTTCCTTATCCATTTTCCTTCTTTTTTCTATGATTTTCTTCTTTACAAAAATTAAACTTTACAAAATTCATAATTATATTTTTTACATATTAAGAGAAACTATAAACATAATACCAACTTTAGATTTATCAACAATTGTATTTATAATGTATAATATAAAAGAAATTTTGCAATACTAAATTATAGTATAATGTAAAAGTTAGTAAATTGAATTTGATTTTTATTTTAAAATGAATGTTATTATATTGTTAATAATTTTACTATCAATCCTTAAACTTCTGAGCCTTTATATAGAAAGTGTCTAAATATTGTTTTTCTTCATTTAATATATTATTATAATGCTTATTCTGTTTATCATTCAAAAAATAGTTTTCATTAGTTATTTTAGTTTTTTTTTTAAATTCAGATTATTTTTTATCAGCATCTTTAAAAAATTTATATAATTCAGATTCTTAATTTATTTCCTGCCATTGTTTGAATTTATTATTATTTAATATAAATATTAAAGTTTTTCGTATATAATATAAGACAATATATTTATCTTTGCATTTAACATTTTCAAAGCAATTTTTAGCATATAGCAAATTTATTAATTCTAGAAAATAGTTAAACTGTTTTCAAATTTATAAGTTTTTAACATTTTGGTGATGAAACTTAACTATTCAAAATGATTAAATAATTAAAATATTTTGATTTCAAAAACCTTTCTTAAATTTGATGAAAATTTCTATTTAATTTAATAAATATTATTAAATAAATAATAAAAATAACTGTTCATTTCGAGATTTGAATTTTTGTTTAAATATGATTATATTTAAACAAAACAATTACTAGGAAGGATATTAGGAATAATAGAATATTTTGAAGAGGATATGAATTTATCAAAAGTATTTGCAATTAATATTTAATTGTATAATAGTTTATGCAAATGACATTTATATTATGATTTTTTAAAATTTACTAAGCTTGGAATGACATTCTTATATCTGAAAGGATAGCAATATTTTGTCAAAGAAAGCATGTTTTGTGCAGATGCATGTGATGGATTTATTTATAGTGTACTTAATAGCATTTCTGATTGCCAATTGGAAGAGAGATTTGTTATTAAAAGAAGTTTTAAGAAACATTTATAAACTCTTTTTTTTTTTTTTTTTAAGTAGTATATATTAAGTATCCTATATTATGTGCAATTATGATAAATTCAAACTATATTTTATTTTTTTAACATATACATTCTAATTAAATAATGAAAATTATATTCTTTTAATAGAATATGCATTTGGATGAAATCAAATAATAAAACACCAATTCTATGATTAATAGAAAAATATATTTATTAGACATATACAAAATAAATGATTATTGTAAACTTTATTAACTTTTAACATACATATTTAGGAACTTCTAAAACATACACATGTGGATCACCCAGATCACCAACTTCTTGTTATGGCTCAGAAAGAAGTACATGATTTAGCTGTAAAAATCAACAGAGTAGAAAGAGAAGCATTTCAACATGAACAGATGCAACAAAAAGTTAAAGAAATTGAACATCTCATTGAGGGTATTATGGATGTATGTTATATTTTCATGTTTTAATAAAAATAAAATATTTTCAATATCAATATTCTAATTCATATTTTTAAAATTTGAATTAATTATAATAATTTTTTTTTTTTTTTGCATTTTTAGCTAGTGCAGCCTGACAGAACCTTCATTCGGTATGATCTAGTCAGCATACCAGTAAGATAATCTTTAATTATTTGATATATTTTTCTATTTGACCATATACCTGTAGATGCTTAATTTAAAAATAGAAGCACTCCAGATATGTTTGAAGTGTCAAAAATGAAAATAACTTCTGATGTAAAATCAAAATATGAGTCATTGAAATAGTTAATAAATAATTCAAATATTATCAATATTATTATAAAATAATTTCTTTAAAACAAATTAAAATTCTGAATCAAATGCATTCAAATACAATAGTCTTAATTATTTTAGAATGCAAAATAATAATATATAAATAAAATGCAGTAGGCCTATGCATATAATATTGTATATTTTATTTATGCTTTTGGTTTGGTTTGGTGGGATATGGCAATGCAACACATGTGCAATCTGCCAAAGGGAATGCCTCTCAGGAGAACTTTTATGAGAAACTGGCCCCAATTTAAGTGATAGGTACATGAAGAAAAACCAGAAAACACTACATCACTAGCTCATTTGGTGTGGCAATCTGTAACCAGCTACCACTGTTTAGTGATTGTATTCACTTGACCATTGGTAGGTTTATGTATTTTGAATATACTTTTGCAATATGATTATTATTAATTATTTGAGAGCTGAGAGATTTAGAATACAATGATAAAAATAGACAGTTATGAATTTTTTTTTCAATTTGTATAATCAAACTGTTGTTTTCATTAACAATTTTATTAAAAATTGAATTGTTGTCATTCAATTTTTGTATGTATGAACACTATGTATGAAGCATACAGCTCACAAAACATTTGATATTTATTGTCTGGGTCATAAAGGTCTGTTTGAGAATTTATCTCATAAATTAATCAGCATTTTCATTGTAAAATTTTCTGCTACATTCCTGAGAAGTTTATCATAGCTTTTGTGAAACAAAACATGTTTGATAATGCTAAAAATGTGATTATTTTCTCAAATAAACCTTAGTGTAGGATCAGATAAAAATATTTTGCAAAAATATTGACTTTAAAATTGAGAGTTTGTCATTTGAATTAGTGTTTATTTAGAATTTACCATTTATATTTGTGAATTGTTTGCAGTGCAATGTTATTGCATTTGTTTCTGCATTATTATATTTCACTTTCACATATTATTTTAATTTTAGAGACTAAAATTTAAGTCAGTAACAAATTAGAAACTAGGAAGTTGTTTACAGAATAATCAAGGTTTTAAAATATACAGATATACCCAAATCTATAACCCCTTGACATACAACTGTACACATAACTTCATATTTTCTATAATACTTTATAACAACTATTAAATGGAAAGTATGGTACATTCTATTTTTGTCATTTCTAACATCAATTAATGTTTATAATCACCTTAGCATAAAAATGTATGACAGTATGATACTTTTGTGGTGATCACTTTACTTCTCTTTTACTATCTGGCATTGTGTTTTTGTGTACCTATATTATGTCATTCGTATGACCAAATGAATTTACAACCATACTGTCAAAATGAAGGCCATCATAAGTCAAGGTGTATCTTTTCATGTAAATTTTTTTAAAATTATGAAATATTTAAATTCATTTAAGGCATATAAAATTGTATTAAAAATATTAAAAAGAATTAATAAAATTTGAGAACATCATCTCTCTTATATATTCCTATAGAGTTTGGCATCTCATTTTGAAGAATACAGGTAAAATAAACAGTTTATCTAGAAAGTATCTTTTTTTCTGAGATTATGATCAATAATCAATATAGTATTGATTGCTATTATCCATTTTAGCATTGGCATAACCATCACTTTTTGCTGAATTTGCATGTCTATTTTTGAGAATTTTTATCATCATAATAAAACATTATGGAGATGATTGTTTCATTGATGTTTCCAAAATGAGATGCATATGAAATATAAAGATAAATTATACTGAGTAAATATGCTGTCAGTGTTAAGTAGTGTATTTTATATGATAAAAACTATAACAAATTTGCATCAATAATGCTAACATATTGTGGCATTACTAATGTAATAAAACAGCAAAACAGAAGTGCTTAATAATCTGTGAAAAAACTTTCCAAAGTAGACATTTCTAGCACAGTTAAATTAATTAACTTCTTATGTAGATATAATTGAGGTAAATTCAATAAATAAGGTTAGTAGCACTGTTAAAAAAAAATAACTGTTATAATGCAGAGGTGTTTGCTGGAATTCTTAAATGATGCATCACAAGGTAGCAAATTAATGCTAAATTATTTGGTGAAACTTTAATAAAACATTAAATCTGTTATAGAAACATGTGGTAATAATATCATGTTGTATACACAAGTAGTTGACCATTATAAATGTATTAAAGAAGGCCATGAATCAATAGAAGATGCTAACATTATTTGTGATGACTTGAAAATGCATTCATCTTACATTATTCCAAGGAAATTAACAGATGAGCAACATAAAAAATATGCATTCATTCGTGAAGAACTGATTGACAGAGTTGATAAAGATTTATGACCTAAACAGAGTGATTATTGATGATGAAACCTTGTTTCTATATGACCCATGAAGGAAATGTATCTCATTGACATGGAAATTAGTCTCTTCAACTAGGCAGGAAAAAATTTGTGCTGACAGATTCAAGGGAAAGGTGATACTTATGATTTTTGATGCAAAAGACCTAGTAGTGCATTATGAGCTTGTTTCCAATGTTAGCCTTATTAATTAACAAGAAGATTAACATTTTTTGATGTTTTCCAGGATGCAGTAAAATGAAAATGTACTCATCTCTGGTAAGCAAAAAGCTGGATTTTCTGTCAACAATGTCTTGATGCATCATTCTGTTTTAATAATGAATATTTAGCAAAACATCTCTAGTGTTTGTGTTTTGCTAGTACCTGTATCTATACTTCCATAGCCTCCTTGCTCACTGAACCATCCTCCTGCAGATTTTCATGCCACTAAAATGAAAGCTTTACTGAAGTGTTGTATCAAATTAGTGGAAGAAATAAAAATTGCATAATAATGGGCTGAAAGATTATTTAACACATTCATTGCTGGTGATGCTTTGGAGTAATCTACACTGCAACACTGCATGTACTGACCCTCTTATGGACATCATAAGTTTTCTGTTTCTCACTCAAAAAATTTTTATTTGTTTTTGAAAAAAAATTTTTTTCTTGTTTATTGTACCCTTCTAAGAATATATTAATTTTATATAATTTCCTTAATGTTTTTAACATATACATATACATATACATATAGTTAACAAAATGTAAAAAAAATTCAGAACACAGCTAGAGATCACTTACTATGGAGGCAGTGAATATATTAATAAGTGTACAAACAGTGACAAAAAGTGTTTATTTTGGATATGGTCTTCTGTAAATATTTATTCTATCAATGAAGTGATTTTCAAACATTTTAAAGGGACATCCCATTTTTTAAATTCATGTGTTCCCTATATTTTTTATAAAATCATACTGGCCTATATTTTTTTAGGATGTCCTTTATGTTAATAAAATGAAGATTTTTGCATGGTTTTTTGTAATACAAAATTATATTTCAAACAAAAGAGATACATGCCACTAAATAAAATTAAATTTGGATGATATAATGACTACATTTTAGTCATTACATCGTCTAGTCTATCCACAATGATGAATTTTCTTTGTACAGTACTTCCTAGAAAATATCTTGCATCCCACTATGGAGACATGCTCTATAGCTTGAGAACCACTATATTAATGTAATAAAAATGATATTAAAAGTTTGGTTATTTTATCCTACAACACCAATGTTCACTCAATACAATAGTGAACATTGGTGTTGTAGGATAACATCAGCCACATAATTACTGCCATCAATGTCCCTATGATGCACTTGATGTTCCCAAATATGAATTGATGTATCAGTTGTGTATAGATCTGACAGGTGACTGCTTTCAGCAGTCACCTGTCAGATGGTGAAAGCAACAATTGACTTCTCTGTTTATTACTGTAGTATTATTCTGTGCTTCTCTAATCTATGAACCAGGGCTACTTTTTCATGACCATCCTGGACAAGTACACAATAATGTTCTTTATAGAAATGGCCATCCTGTTAGTAGACACTTTGTTTGAATGGATATAGCATAGTGTAAAAGAAAGATGTTAAACTGAAACTAATTTTGTTTTTATTTATCAGTAGCTAAGGTTTTCTTAATTAATTTGACATCATCCTATTGCACTGACACCCCAGAGTCTGATGCATATTGGGCCAGAGTCATCATTGTTTTGTTATTGGAAATGTGAAATATATGAAAAGTCAAATTAAATTAATTAAAAACTACTAATGTGAGATAGGAATAAGGACTTATCACACCAGTGATAGGTCCTTATTTCTACCTCACATTAGTAGGTTTTTAATTAATTTAATTAAACCAAGGGCAAAAAGCAATTTCTTTATATGAAAAGTCAGTTTGTCTTCACTTATTTAGTAGTTCCAGTTTTAAGAATAATTTTATGTTATACCTGCTCTATTAGTATTTGGTAAGAGCTTATTTTTCCTAGGGGTGGTGCGAATACCCAACTTTCCTATATTATTTTTTTCAGTTCTTTACTATAACTAAATATTTATTATGAGCAGCAGTTTGCTTATAACATTAAACATGAATTTTTTTCTGTTTCAACTTTCTTAAGACTTATTTTTGAGAAATTTATTAGAATCTGAGAATAGATTTGTTCTAATCCTGTAGTTATTTTAGTTTCTATATAGTNAATTAAGTTTCTTATTAAATTTATTTATTTTTTACAAGCATTTTTTAAAATCAATATTTAATATCAATATTTAGCTGATAGATCGTTTTAATTTGTTTTTATTTTAGAACTTATTTTAAACCATTTAGATTACTTTAATTTCAAGTTTTAACTTTCTAAATATAATGTTAAAATGATAACTGGAATATGTTTCTCATAAATTTCCCAATAGTAACATTCACTTGATATGTTGAATCATTATCCAAATGACAAAAATTTATTCTTAAAACAGATAATAATATGCAATTAAAAAGAACACTGAAAATTTGTTTAGTTGGCTTTGTGAAAATAAGCATTATATGATACTAAAAATAATTAAATAGTTTAGAGATTAAGACAAAAATTCAATTACTTGTAAAAATTGAAAATAAATTTTTATAATTATAAAATAACTAGCATCCTCCATCACAGCTTCACCTGCTCTTATATACATATAGAACTTCAAAAATTTGAACTTTTTGTTCACTAATTATTTTTGGGTTATCAATCTCTAGCCACCCAAAACAGGTCAACCTAGATTTATTGCATTATTCTCAGATGAAAATATTAGTCTTGATTAGGATGAATAGTGTAAACTCTATCAAGTGCTGTATCTCTTTTGATTTCAGGATAGCCTTCAACATCTAGCATACCTTATAACCTGAACTCGCCAACTCTTGTGGAAGAGCGAAAAGTGGGGCTTCGCCACGTAGTGGGTGATTCTCAAACTATACTCTAGTGGTGCAATAGTACGTGTGGCTGCAGGCAGTAAGAGTGCATGCATGGCATCCTGCTGACTGTGAGATTCCCCTATCATTTATCACTTTTTTAATACATTTTTATAAAAAATCTGTGGGTTTGATTAGTAGTAAACATTCCAGAGATCATAAAGATGCTACAGTTAAAATTTGATAACGATTGATTCAGTAGTTTTTGCAGTTAGTTGGAACAAACGAAAAATACATTGTCACTTTATATAGTAGTATAGATTAATAGCTTAAAAATACTTTTCAAAATTTATAACTAGTATAATAATTATTAGAAATTTGAAAATTGAATAAAATAAAAAATATGTAAAGTTAAGAATTTATTGGAAAAGTAATTGGTTATTTTTGTCATATATAATCTATGCATGAAATTGTACATTTTTATCAAAATCAATTATCAAAGTTAGTCCCATTAGTTGATTGGATTCTCAAAGGACTCTGATAATTAATAATTTTTGTAAAATTTTTATTTGTAAATTAATTTTTTTTGTAATTAATTTTTTAAAATTTTTCTTAATTTCTTTTCTCGATTTTGTTCATTATTACTTATTCATAAAATATAAATCTCAATAAATTAATAAAAAATAGAACCTACATAAAAACCCTATAATATGTTAATTTAAACAATATTAAAAAACCATGAAAATTTAATCTTTTTGTGATTTGTCATTTTATATATTGTAAAATAATCTGTAAAATCTTTGAAGATTATATTAGTTCATGAAAATTATTTTAGTTTTAAAGTTAGAAAATAAGAAAATAAATAAATATATGTTATATAAAAATAAAGGAACTATTATTATCTACTAATAAATTTGAATTTTAAAGAGGCTTAATTTTATGACGGGTGTAAAAACTACTCTTTCAATTTTAGAGTAATATTGATTAATATCAGATTTATATGATAAAATTCTTATTGAATGAATTCAATCAAAATTTTATATTACTCAAATCCTTTGAGTTTTTGTTCCTCCTTTCCTTATCCATTTTCCTTCTTTTTTCTATGATTTTCTTCTTTACAAAAATTAAACTTTACAAAATTCATAATTATATTTTTTACATATTAAGAGAAACTATAAACATAATACCAACTTTAGATTTATCAACAATTGTATTTATAATGTATAATATAAAAGAAATTTTGCAATACTAAATTATAGTATAATGTAAAAGTTAGTAAATTGAATTTGATTTTTATTTTAAAATGAATGTTATTATATTGTTAATAATTTTACTATCAATCCTTAAACTTCTGAGCCTTTATATAGAAAGTGTCTAAATATTGTTTTTCTTCATTTAATATATTATTATAATGCTTATTCTGTTTATCATTCAAAAAATAGTTTTCATTAGTTATTTTAGTTTTTTTTTTAAATTCAGATTATTTTTTATCAGCATCTTTAAAAAATTTATATAATTCAGATTCTTAATTTATTTCCTGCCATTGTTTGAATTTATTATTATTTAATATAAATATTAAAGTTTTTCGTATATAATATAAGACAATATATTTATCTTTGCATTTAACATTTTCAAAGCAATTTTTAGCATATAGCAAATTTATTAATTCTAGAAAACAGTTAAACTGTTTTCAAATTTATAAGTTTTTAACATTTTGGTGATGAAACTTAACTATTCAAAATGATTAAATAATTAAAATATTTTGATTTCAAAAACCTTTCTTAAATTTGATGAAAATTTCTATTTAATTTAATAAATATTATTAAATAAATAATAAAAATAACTGTTCATTTCGAGATTTGAATTTTTGTTTAAATATGATTATATTTAAACAAAACAATTACTAGGAAGGATATTAGGAATAATAGAATATTTTGAAGAGGATATGAATTTATCAAAAGTATTTGCAATTAATATTTAATTGTATAATAGTTTATGCAAATGACATTTATATTATGATTTTTTAAAATTTACTAAGCTTGGAATGACATTCTTATATCTGAAAGGATAGCAATATTTTGTCAAAGAAAGCATGTTTTGTGCAGATGCATGTGATGGATTTATTTATAGTGTACTTAATAGCATTTCTGATTGCCAATTGGAAGAGAGATTTGTTATTAAAAGAAGTTTTAAGAAACATTTATAAACTCTTTTTTTTTTTTTTTAAGTAGTATATATTAAGTATCCTATATTATGTGCAATTATGATAAATTCAAACTATATTTTATTTTTTTAACATATACATTCTAATTAAATAATGAAAATTATATTCTTTTAATAGAATATGCATTTGGATGAAATCAAATAATAAAACACCAATTCTATGATTAATAGAAAAATATATTTATTAGACATATACAAAATAAATGATTATTGTAAACTTTATTAACTTTTAACATACATATTTAGGAACTTCTAAAACATACACATGTGGATCACCCAGATCACCAACTTCTTGTTATGGCTCAGAAAGAAGTACATGATTTAGCTGTAAAAATCAACAGAGTAGAAAGAGAAGCATTTCAACATGAACAGATGCAACAAAAAGTTAAAGAAATTGAACATCTCATTGAGGGTATTATGGATGTATGTTATATTTTCATGTTTTAATAAAAATAAAATATTTTCAATATCAATATTCTAATTCATATTTTTAAAATTTGAATTAATTATAATAATTTTTTTTTTTTTTTGCATTTTTAGCTAGTGCAGCCTGACAGAACCTTCATTCGGTATGATCTAGTCAGCATACCAGTAAGATAATCTTTAATTATTTGATATATTTTTCTATTTGACCATATACCTGTAGATGCTTAATTTAAAAATAGAAGCACTCCAGATATGTTTGAAGTGTCAAAAATGAAAATAACTTCTGATGTAAAATCAAAATATGAGTCATTGAAATAGTTAATAAATAATTCAAATATTATCAATATTATTATAAAATAATTTCTTTAAAACAAATTAAAATTCTGAATCAAATGCATTCAAATACAATAGTCTTAATTATTTTAGAATGCAAAATAATAATATATAAATAAAATGCAGTAGGCCTATGCATATAATATTGTATATTTTATTTATGCTTTTGGTTTGGTTTGGTGGGATATGGCAATGCAACACATGTGCAATCTGCCAAAGGGAATGCCTCTCAGGAGAACTTTTATGAGAAACTGGCCCCAATTTAAGTGATAGGTACATGAAGAAAAACCAGAAAACACTACATCACTAGCTCATTTGGTGTGGCAATCTGTAACCAGCTACCACTGTTTAGTGATTGTATTCACTTGACCATTGGTAGGTTTATGTATTTTGAATATACTTTTGCAATATGATTATTATTAATTATTTGAGAGCTGAGAGATTTAGAATACAATGATAAAAATAGACAGTTATGAATTTTTTTTTCAATTTGTATAATCAAACTGTTGTTTTCATTAACAATTTTATTAAAAATTGAATTGTTGTCATTCAATTTTTGTATGTATGAACACTATGTATGAAGCATACAGCTCACAAAACATTTGATATTTATTGTCTGGGTCATAAAGGTCTGTTTGAGAATTTATCTCATAAATTAATCAGCATTTTCATTGTAAAATTTTCTGCTACATTCCTGAGAAGTTTATCATAGCTTTTGTGAAACAAAACATGTTTGATAATGCTAAAAATGTGATTATTTTCTCAAATAAACCTTAGTGTAGGATCAGATAAAAATATTTTGCAAAAATATTGACTTTAAAATTGAGAGTTTGTCATTTGAATTAGTGTTTATTTAGAATTTACCATTTATATTTGTGAATTGTTTGCAGTGCAATGTTATTGCATTTGTTTCTGCATTATTATATTTCACTTTCACATATTATTTTAATTTTAGAGACTAAAATTTAAGTCAGTAACAAATTAGAAACTAGGAAGTTGTTTACAGAATAATCAAGGTTTTAAAATATACAGATATACCCAAATCTATAACCCCTTGACATACAACTGTACACATAACTTCATATTTTCTATAATACTTTATAACAACTATTAAATGGAAAGTATGGTACATTCTATTTTTGTCATTTCTAACATCAATTAATGTTTATAATCACCTTAGCATAAAAATGTATGACAGTATGATACTTTTGTGGTGATCACTTTACTTCTCTTTTACTATCTGGCATTGTGTTTTTATATTATGTCATTCGTATGACCAAATGAATTTACAACCATACTGTCAAAATGAAGGCCATCATAAGTCAAGGTGTATCTTTTCATGTAAATTTTTTTAAAATTATGAAATATTTAAATTCATTTAAGGCATATAAAATTGTATTAAAAATATTAAAAAGAATTAATAAAATTTGAGAACATCATCTCTCTTATATATTCCTATAGAGTTTGGCATCTCATTTTGAAGAATACAGGTAAAATAAACAGTTTATCTAGAAAGTATCTTTTTTTCTGAGATTATGATCAATAATCAATATAGTATTGATTGCTATTATCCATTTTAGCATTGGCATAACCATCACTTTTTGCTGAATTTGCATGTCTATTTTTGAGAATTTTTATCATCATAATAAAACATTATGGAGATGATTGTTTCATTGATGTTTCCAAAATGAGATGCATATGAAATATAAAGATAAATTATACTGAGTAAATATGCTGTCAGTGTTAAGTAGTGTATTTTATATGATAAAAACTATAACAAATTTGCATCAATAATGCTAACATATTGTGGCATTACTAATGTAATAAAACAGCAAAACAGAAGTGCTTAATAATCTGTGAAAAAACTTTCCAAAGTAGACATTTCTAGCACAGTTAAATTAATTAACTTCTTATGTAGATATAATTGAGGTAAATTCAATAAATAAGGTTAGTAGCACTGTTAAAAAAAAATAACTGTTATAATGCAGAGGTGTTTGCTGGAATTCTTAAATGATGCATCACAAGGTAGCAAATTAATGCTAAATTATTTGGTGAAACTTTAATAAAACATTAAATCTGTTATAGAAACATGTGGTAATAATATCATGTTGTATACACAAGTAGTTGACCATTATAAATGTATTAAAGAAGGCCATGAATCAATAGAAGATGCTAACATTATTTGTGATGACTTGAAAATGCATTCATCTTACATTATTCCAAGGAAATTAACAGATGAGCAACATAAAAAATATGCATTCATTCGTGAAGAACTGATTGACAGAGTTGATAAAGATTTATGACCTAAACAGAGTGATTATTGATGATGAAACCTTGTTTCTATATGACCCATGATGGAAATGTATCTCATTGACATGGAAATTAGTCTCTTCAACTAGGCAGGAAAAAATTTGTGCTGACAGATTCAAGGGAAAGGTGATACTTATGATTTTTGATGCAAAAGACCTAGTAGTGCATTATGAGCTTGTTTCCAATGTTAGCCTTATTAATTAACAAGAAGATTAACATTTTTTGATGTTTTCCAGGATGCAGTAAAATGAAAATGTACTCATCTCTGGTAAGCAAAAAGCTGGATTTTCTGTCAACAATGTCTTGATGCATCATTCTGTTTTAATAATGAATATTTAGCAAAACATCTCTAGTGTTTGTGTTTTGCTAGTACCTGTATCTATACTTCCATAGCCTCCTTGCTCACTGAACCATCCTCCTGCAGATTTTCATGCCACTAAAATGAAAGCTTTACTGAAGTGTTGTATCAAATTAGTGGAAGAAATAAAAATTGCATAATAATGGGCTGAAAGATTATTTAACACATTCATTGCTGGTGATGCTTTGGAGTAATCTACACTGCAACACTGCATGTACTGACCCTCTTATGGACATCATAAGTTTTCTGTTTCTCACTCAAAAAATTTTTATTTGTTTTTGAAAAAAAATTTTTTTCTTGTTTATTGTACCCTTCTAAGAATATATTAATTTTATATAATTTCCTTAATGTTTTTAACATATACATATACATATACATATAGTTAACAAAATGTAAAAAAAATTCAGAACACAGCTAGAGATCACTTACTATGGAGGCAGTGAATATATTAATAAGTGTACAAACAGTGACAAAAAGTGTTTATTTTGGATATGGTCTTCTGTAAATATTTATTCTATCAATGAAGTGATTTTCAAACATTTTAAAGGGACATCCCATTTTTTAAATTCATGTGTTCCCTATATTTTTTATAAAATCATACTGGCCTATATTTTTTTAGGATGTCCTTTATGTTAATAAAATGAAGATTTTTGCATGGTTTTTTGTAATACAAAATTATATTTCAAACAAAAGAGATACATGCCACTAAATAAAATTAAATTTGGATGATATAATGACTACATTTTAGTCATTACATCGTCTAGTCTATCCACAATGATGAATTTTCTTTGTACAGTACTTCCTAGAAAATATCTTGCATCCCACTATGGAGACATGCTCTATAGCTTGAGAACCACTATATTAATGTAATAAAAATGATATTAAAAGTTTGGTTATTTTATTCTACAACACCAATGTTCACTCAATACAATAGTGAACATTGGTGTTGTAGGATAACATCAGCCACATAATTACTGCCATCAATGTCCCTATGATGCACTTGATGTTCCCAAATATGAATTGATGTATCAGTTGTGTATAGATCTGACAGGTGACTGCTTTCAGCAGTCACCTGTCAGATGGTGAAAGCAACAATTGACTTCTCTGTTTATTACTGTAGTATTATTCTGTGCTTCTCTAATCTATGAACCAGGGCTACTTTTTCATGACCATCCTGGACAAGTACACAATAATGTTCTTTATAGAAATGGCCATCCTGTTAGTAGACACTTTGTTTGAATGGATATAGCATAGTGTAAAAGAAAGATGTTAAACTGAAACTAATTTTGTTTTTATTTATCAGTAGCTAAGGTTTTCTTAATTAATTTGACATCATCCTATTGCACTGACACCCCAGAGTCTGATGCATATTGGGCCAGAGTCATCATTGTTTTGTTATTGGAAATGTGAAATATATGAAAAGTCAAATTAAATTAATTAAAAACTACTAATGTGAGATAGGAATAAGGACTTATCACACCAGTGATAGGTCCTTATTTCTACCTCACATTAGTAGGTTTTTAATTAATTTAATTAAACCAAGGGCAAAAAGCAATTTCTTTATATGAAAAGTCAGTTTGTCTTCACTTATTTAGTAGTTCCAGTTTTAAGAATAATTTTATGTTATACCTGCTCTATTAGTATTTGGTAAGAGCTTATTTTTCCTAGGGGTGGTGCGAATACCCAACTTTCCTATATTATTTTTTTCAGTTCTTTACTATAACTAAATATTTATTATGAGCAGCAGTTTGCTTATAACATTAAACATGAATTTTTTTCTGTTTCAACTTTCTTAAGACTTATTTTTGAGAAATTTATTAGAATCTGAGAATAGATTTGTTCTAATCCTGTAGTTATTTTAGTTTCTATATAGTAATATATTTAGTTTTTATTTGTTTGTTCTTTTAATATAATTATAACAAAATAATAGAAATTTTGTCTTATTTGCAAAAACATGAGGTAAATAGCTAAAAATTTGTCTAAATAATTTCAGAATTATCAAAAGATTAAAATTACAAATAAAAATAAAATTTGTCTTTTATAAAAAGACAAAACTGAAAAAAAATGAACTAGTTTTTAAAAAATTTTCATTTTCTTTTGTTTGTAATTATTATTTTATTTTGATATTGAAAATTTAATATGAAGACTAAAACAATATTCATTTTTGCAGTTTTGTTCTTTTATTATTAAATTTCATTGTTAATATCATATTAAATAAGATGCACCATTAGAACAGTTGTAAAATTCAATGTATCTTTAGTATTTGGTTTAATTTAAATGAATGATTTAATATTATTTGTATAATAAAAACTTTTCTTATATTCTTGAAACAATGTTTCAAGAACATAAGTGCTTGAAAATTGTTAATAATTTTGATTACTGCTATGAAGAATAATTCTCATAATAAAATAAATAGAATTATTTTTTAAAAACAATGTTAAGTATGTAATTTTATATTTGTAGTTTAATATTTAATTTGTAAACAATTTATTTTCTAGGGTGGTCTTGGTACCAAGAAAGAACGCTGTCTCTTCTTGTTTTCAGATCTTCTTCTTATTACAAGTATAAAGAGAAAAAGTGGAACAATAAGAAAGGCATCATCATCATCGTAAGAATTTTTTAAGATGAAATCTAGTTAATGTAATACTAGTTTATGAAATCTAGTTAATGTAATACTAAGAAACATAATATTATAATAAATAAAAAATGGTTCTTATTAATTGCAATACAAAATTTAAAAAGATAACTTAAGACATTTTGACAAAATTCTGCTTGATATATTTATTGAAATGAAAATTCAGAAGGTTTTGATAATTCTAAATTTTTCAAATCAACTTAGTCAGAAATATTGGGTTGTTCAGAAAGTAATTTCGTTTTTTTTTTACCACTAGACGGATTAGTCATATTTTTCCCGCCATTTTCATTCTAAACTGTATTATCATTATATATTTTGACAGCTAGCATTTTAAGACTTATTTGTAAAAAATTTTGTTTGATTTTGTGCAATTGTTTATTTTTTGTGTCCCATCAAATATGGAAGATCAAAAGCAGCATTTT
>NW_019384660.1:497642-504062 GCF_000671375.1 Centruroides sculpturatus | reverse complement strand
TTTTTTTTTACCACTAGACGGATTAGTCATATTTTTCCCGCCATTTTCATTCTAAACTGTATTATCATTATATATTTTGACAGCTAGCATTTTAAGACTTATTTGTAAAAAATTTTGTTTGATTTTGTGCAATTGTTTATTTTTTGTGTCCCATCAAATATGAAAGATCAAAAGCAGCATTTTCAGCATATTTTGCTTTTATTACCAAAAAGGTAAGAATGCTGTTCAAGTGAGAAAACAATTCTGTGACATGTATGGAGAAGATGTGTTGTGTTGAGAGAAAGACAGTGCCAAAACTGGTTTACAAAATTTTGTTCTGGCAATTTCGACATTGAAGATGCACCACGTTCTGGATGGCCAGTTGAAACCAATGAAAACAAAATAAAGGTACTGATTGAAGCAAACTGCTGGATAACAACATGTGAAATCACTAAGAGATTAAATTTGTCGAATTGAACTGTTTGTAATTACTTGAAACGAATTGGTTTCGTTTCAAAGCTCAATATAGGGATTCCACATGTTCTTAAAGAGAGATGCTCTGTTTGGTGGGATTTTAAGGAAATTTTTTTGGAGCTTTTACCAGACAATTTAACAATTGATTCAAAAGTGTACTGCCATCAAGTAAACAAATTGAGTAATATCATCAAACAGAAGAGGGACCAGAATTGATCAACAAAACAGGTGTAGTGTTTTACCACGATAATGTCAAATTTCACACAAGTTTGGTAACTCGTCAGAAACTGTTATAACATAGATGGGACGTGCTATCACACCAACCATATTTGCCAGATTGAGCACACTCAGACTAAGATATTTACTTAAAATGACAATGTCACAAATCACTTGGATCAGTTTTTTGTAAGCAATGATCAAAACTTTTATGAATGTGAAATCATGCTACTACCAAAAACGATGACAACAGGTATTTCACCAAAATGGTCAATATATAATTCAATAAAATATTTATTTATTATAAAAGTATTGTATTTTTTTCCACATGAAAAAAAACGAAATTACTTTCTGAACAACCCAATAAATTAGTTTTTATAATTTAAGGAAAAGTATGTGTTATTCTTTGTGCATGATAGCAATATTATTTTTAAATGTGGAAATTGTAAAATGATTAGAATTTTTGAGAAGGATTTATATTAATTTTTTTGTTTCCAAAACTTATTCACTTTATATGACCACATTCTTTAAATTCATAATTAAATTAACAAAGTATATTCTGCTTATTGTAATCATGAATATTATTATCATTCATTTAATGTTATCAGTATCTCAAAACATGTGTATTAAAATACACATATAAATTTTCCTTATTATAATCAGATTCTTGGTTATAGTTATTATTAACTTTAGATAAATAGTTTAAAAATACCTATCAGCTTCATGATATGGTTGATAATTTGCAGTCATTTTATGATGATTGAACATTAACAATGATTTAAACATTAAATATCAATCACTTTAATTGTTATTTCCTTGCAGTACAGTACTTTAAATTTGTGGCATTTTTACTTCAGTTATACTCTGGATGAACATTTATTAATTACTATTAATACTATAAGTCTACTATTAATTCTACTAATACTTAATTACTGTACTATTAATTAATAATAATTATAATTAACAAATCTTCAAGTTATAGACTTTTTAAAATTGTTTAAAAGGATATTAAATATGTGCCTTTAATGTAAGCATCAATAAAATTAGAATTTTTCCTTATTATAATCTTATATACTGATAACATTAAGTGGATAAGTAAATAAGAACAAACTGATTACAATAAGTATCTCCTCATTACTGAAATATATCCTTAAATCATCATCAAAATCTTTCAATAATTCTTTATTTTTCAGTTATACTTGCTACTTGTATTGTCTGTCACAATGCTCATTATTCTCTCTTTGTATACATTTTATTCTTTGAGAACTTCATGCACATGCTGTTTAATTAAATCACTTAAATGCTGATCAAACATGTCTCTAACAGCTGAAGTACAGGTTACGATCCATACTTTAACATCAACAAATTGAGTATTTATTGCAAAATAATTTATTCTTGATGTGTGCAAGCATTTAATTTAAAAATAAAATAAATTATTTATGAAGATATTTGAGTAAATGTTTTTGCTTCTTTGCTTTTTGGAATACAGTAAGTTCTCTTACTGTACTTATATTATTTCTTTTAAAGAGGGGCTTTAAGTTTGGGAGCCATTTCTTCCAACTTATATTTTTTATACCCATTCAGTTATTGTGTTACTCTGTATTCCTATATTGTAAAAATTAATAAACTCTATTATGAAAATTTTATGTGTATTTTTAAATCCATCCTATGCCATAAGCTGAGTTTTATATATCCATAACTATTAGCATTACAGTTTTTATGTAGATGATGTTATAAAAATTAGCCTAATTAACTACAATGAATAAGTTTTGAATGAAATTTTTGTATGCTTTCAGCATAGAATGGCAATATTTTCAATTTTATTATTATTAATTTTTCCAGTTTAATATTTAGTTCAAAATTTTATCAACTGTTAATTTTATTGATATAATATACTAAACTGATATCTTAAGTTTTTAATTTATTTACAGTAATTATTATATATTTCTCAAATATAAAATAAATTTACATATATCATTTTATCCCTTAAAGCTCTCCTTTATCATATGGACCATTAGAAACAAATAAATATAAGCTTCTTCTTAGATTCTCCTTAGATAATTTGGACATCACGAAAAGTAAGTTTTGTTTTCATTTAGAAGTATTATAGAATATTTAATTTTTACATAAGATTGTTTTAATTTATAATCAAGGATAGAATAATATAGTTTATGTTTAATATTTATTTACATATATAATTTATATTTTTACATCTTCAATTTCTGAATTTAATTTGGAATCTTTCCAAAAAACTATATTGAAATTGAATTAAATAAGATTATTTTATTGGAAAAATTATAATATCTAATATGCATTTTAAAATTACACCTTAACCTTAACATTTTATAGTTATGAAAAAACAATAAAAGATACATTAATCACAATTATTAGTTATTAGATTATGTAAAAATAAAAATAATTCTAAGTTTCCAAATCAGTTTGACATGTAATCCACAATGGGACATAACCTATACATCCTTTCAATTTAAATATTCATTTAAATTACAATTTTAAGCTTACCCAACAGTTCTTATTTTGTCTAAACCTACCAAGAACATTTTTTAAAAAATCATAAAATACCCCTTTATGAACCATACACATTCATCTGTTATCTTGATTCTCTGGAAATTACCAATGTATACATATGCCTTCCATTTTCTATAAGTAAATCCACATTTCTGCTAATTTTTTCCTTTTTTCATAATGACTTTCAAAAAACTATTTACAAGCTAACCATCAATTTTAGCATGTAATAGTCCTTTACAGTGAAGAAGAGCTCAGCAATTATCTCTCATATCTATGTTGCTGGATATTATGTGCAATTAAGAGCATACATGAGGATATTATATGCAACTAAGGAAGTTGCACATAATATCCTCATGTATGCTCTGTAATATCCAGCTTAGTGCAATGATGACTTTTAATGGCAATTACTTTCTTTACCACTTATTTATTCTATATTGTAACATCTATTTAGGGATTATATTGTATAGGGATCTATATTGTAACATCTATTTAGGGATTATTTGTTCTCTTACAGAATTTTTGCAGTTCAAATATATACTGTTCATTTTAAATTAATGACATCTAGACTGTTAACACCAATTAACAATACTGTCATAAAGATCTTATTTATTTTTTTTATTTGTTATTATAGCTTCTTATATTTTATTCTTATATAGCTATGAATTTGGCTATTAGTTTTGGACTTATCACACCACTCTTTTTAGGAAATTTGACTTCAGCTTTTTTCTTTTTTAATAAATCCATCCCAACTCCAATATGTACGTACATATTGGGGTTGGAATTCACTAAAGTTTTGTATTTTGTGATTAATAAATCTAATTTTATCAATACTTTTGATGTCAAATCTTTAAAATAAATATTTTCTCTGAAAAAATTATTTTATTTTTGTTAATAATAAAATAATAATGATTTTTATTAATATATAGGTTCAGATGGTAATGTAAAAAGAATTTTAAAAGATATTGAGAATTTAGAAGGAGATGTTTCATTGCTAAATCAGATTGGAGAAATGGTGTCTAATCTTAACTGTCAGCATCAAGTAAGTATAAAATATGTTGTTTATATTAAAAAATTATTCTAAAAAAATCCTTAAAATCAAATTAAATTTTTATTATTATTTAAGTAACAAATAGATATATTTAAATTTACTGATACAATAGGAGAAACTATGTAATGATTATCTTCCAAACAGTTATTTCATGTAATTATAATTCTGCTAAACTGATTTTTAGTATGTTTTATGGTAGCAATACTAATATGTTATTAAACCATTGTAGTGATGTAATATTTGTATAGGAGGTGAACTAAATATCCAGAATTCGAAAATGAATTTATTCTGGAACCTGTAGAGTTATAAAATGAGCAATGCAGGTAAAATAAATTAAAAGAAAATATATTTGAGCAGACAGTTTAACAAAATTGAATTTACTCCAATTCAAGGTCTGCTCTGTCAATTGGTGGAGCTTGTTCTGAATTTTCTTCAAAGTTCTGCAGTGGAATTGGCTTCCCACCAGTGGCATAGCTTGGGTGTCAGCCACCCAGGACGGAGGAAAATTTTGCTGCCTCCTTATTTAGGTATCTCAATTTAAAAGACTAAAATTCAGTTTCGTCACAGAATACGTAATGAAAAATTCCGTGCTCATTTCAATCGGTCCGAATCATAGGTGTGACAAAAATATGAAATGAAATGGTTCAAATTTTTACAAGATATTATTATTATTTATTGTGAAATTTTGCTGCCCCCTAAAAGTGCCGCCCAGGGCAGGCCGCCCCTGCCGCCCCCACTATGCTACGCCACTGCTTCCCACCCTTTGTCATATACTTTCTGGGCTTTGTCATATGTTTAATTAAGACTGTTCTATTGGTTTCACTTGGGGTATATTAGATGCATTGTTTTCATGAGGAATATACAATATCTCAAGTTGGTCAAAGGCAACAATTGTGCCTTGAACATAGTGGGATTTTACCATACCTAACCAAAACATGTAATCTATATTTGGATGGTGCTTCTTCAAGGATGACACTAGTCTACTGCAGTTTGTTTTTGGGCCAGATCTCTTTTGTTCAGTCATCCTCCTTGTTTCATTTTCTAACTGTTTCACAGTGCATTTGGATGTAGAAATCCTATTCTTAATAACAATATTTCTTTCTTTTATCCCAGGCTTTATTCCAAGCATATGAGCATCTTACTATGAAAACCTGAAACCTTTTTCTTTCAAATACACATAAGCATCTGCACAAGTATGCACATATTTTGAACTTTTGATCCAGTTTATGAAAAGACTGGCCCTCCATACCAACAGTAGCGTCGGTTTGCAGCTTATGCTTTGCTTCATAATTTTAACCCTTTTTTTCTTCCATTTCCTTGAACTCTAGATAATATTTTCTTTTCTTCTCCTTTCTTAATTACAACTTATATCATGCTTTCTGGAATGCCCATAAATTTAAAATGTTTCACAGTGAAAAGTTTACCTTTATCAAATCTCTACAATAAAAATTTCCAATGATTTTTCTATTTTTATCTTCTTCTAGGCCTTCCATTTCTAAAAGTCAAATGATATTCAAAATAAAACTGTTCAGAATTGAATAAGCATCTCAAGTACAACAGAAAATCTGTGTTCAATTTCTTCTTGCAAGCACATACAATACGTAAAAGAAAATGGAGGAAGTTATTCCAGATTTTTAGTTTATGTAGTTTACATGCTTATAGTTACTTGCTTATGTTATTCATATAGATTTTCAGAAAAATTAAAAATTTCTTAGATTATTTTTTATTAGAAAATTATTAAAAGTACAAGAATTAGTTGTATAATAAGTATATAATATATGTTAAATTAATAATTTATATACAGATATACCTCGACTTACGTCGTTTCGAGTTACGTCGTTCCCGATTATACGTCGTTTGTCAAAAAAGTAATATGGAAAAATAAAAATCAAGTTTAAGTCATTTTATTTGACTTTACGTCTGTACATCACAAATATTGAAGTCGTAATATCACTAGAAAAACGTTTAAAGCACACAAAATCATATTAAAATATATACTAGTATGTTCTGTATTTACAGTACATGCATTCGTAAATTTAGAATACTTTTTTCTGTACTATATTAAAAACTAAAATTTATTTGTTTGTAAGCTTAAAATAGATTTTTATTAACCATATATTATTAAAAATGCATTAATAAATAAAATACAGAACCGGGAATGGTAATTTATGGTTTAG